>NC_135877.1:20150899-20448399 GCF_031162955.1 Sander vitreus | reverse complement strand
TGCCAATTTGTTGTGTCATGGTTCATGTGTGCAATAAACATTACACTTTGTGAGAAAAAAATCGTGGCAGAAAACCGTGATTCCTATTTGTCGCTGAATCGTGCGGGCCTAACTGCCAAACAACACTTTTTCTGCTCACGAGTTCCATTTTCACTTTCTCACAGCCTACTGCACTGGGCGGTCCACCTACGTTAGCACCTTCCCGTAATCAACGGCGGCGTCATTACGGCGACCAGCGTAGCGCGTGTAGTGCAAGCGTAGGGTTCGGTGGAAAAATATTCTAAGGTTCGGCAGAAACCGAACTCCGTCAAAAAGCCCAATATTCAGCCAAATCCGATACATCCCTGGTGTACAGTCTTAAAAAAAAATATATATATATATATATATATATATAAATAAATATGTCTATTCCACTCCATTATAGACAGAATACCAGCTGAGATCAGTTGCATTGTTTTTTTAACCAGGGCAGCAGTTTTCAGATTACATTATGTGCTTGCATAACTGCAAAAGGGTTCTCCAATGTTTTCTCAGTTATCTTTTTAAAATGATATCAGATTAGTAAACAGAATGAGCCTCTGAACATTGGATGAATGGTTGCTGACAAAGGGCAATGTAGATACTGCATTAAAGATCAGCCACCCACTCAGATCAGCTGGTATTCTGTCTATAATGGAGTGGAATGGAAATTTGTAAGTGACCACAAACTTTTGACCGGTAGTGTGTGTGTGTGTGTGTGTGTGTGTGTGTGTGTGTGTGTGTGTGTGTATATATATATATATATATAATAAAAAAAAGTTAACATTATGCTTCTTTTTTTCGATATTCTTTTCCACTTATGATGCGTTTAACGTTTGACTTCTTTTTTTAACAAGTTTTCTGCTATATTATTGAAGTTTGACATTTGGTATTTTTGGACGCGTTTTTAAAAACTTTTTTTTCCGACGTCTTTCCTCAACAAAAAAAAAATATGGTATAGGGGCCAGTAAAAATCTACTTCGGGCAAGTATCATTTTTTTTTTTTTTTTTTAACTTACCCAAACGGGACAAGTGAAAAAACAACCTTAGCGTTGAACCCTGCATGTAATCGTACTTTAATCTATGCTAGATTAATGGTGTTGCAGGAATGCTTCAAAATCCAACCCATTTAGCTGTCACAAAGCAAATGTAGAAGAAACACAAAGATTAGAGGAGGCGTATTTCTTATATGTTCAGTGACTGTCCAAGATAAAGTCTCCGGGAGCACCGCGTGTAGCAGACCACAGACAAACGAAAAGCTTCAAAAATGGCAATTTGTCAGTCTCAATTCCAATTGTGGGCTTATATTTGTTGTTTCTATTATTACTTTATTAGTCCTCTACTCCTAGAGTAGGTTTTCCCTACCATTATCAGGTTTAGGTGCAGCACCCAAGCCGTTTTGGGCAGCACATAAGCCAAATGAATGTAACTACATTACTTTTCTCAGATCTAATGACTGTAGTCGGTCCCCAGTGGACTTCTTCAGCAAGTTTTATCTTGAAGCTTTTTGTGTGTTAATTATTAATTATCTGCTCTAACGTTTCCAATGTTTTAGACACAGATATTGAGATAAAAATGGTCCAAAATGATTTTTTTGTTAATGTAACATTTTCTTGAGGGAAAAACCCCTAAATACTCACCAGCCAAATATGTTGGTGGGGTGGTGGTGGTAGTAGTAGTAGTAGTAGTAGTAGTAGTAGTAGTAGTGGTGTGAAAGGACTTGCCTCTCTCAGGAATGTTGTTTCTACTTAGCTTTCTGTCTCTATTTTGTATCAGAGCTGGGACAGGGCTGATCCCAAAAAAGCTACTCAGCAGCACTCAGTGACACAATGGCTCCAACTAAAAGCTGATAAGGCGAATAGTCTGACCCTGACACATCCTGACATGCTGATCAGCCTCGACAACACCAGACTCTAACATGAACTCAGACTTTAGAACGACTTCTTTCAAATGACAACAATACGAAGACAGGGGGGCCTGTAGGACAACATGAAAAAGATTTTCTGATCAAACAGTTGGATTTTTTGTTTGTTTTTTGCTTGATACTGGGGGTCAGAAGAGACCCTCCACTTAATTCAACACTGCAGTCCTGCAGGGGGACTAGATATGATAAGGTTTATAGGGTCTCGTAACCACCTTTCAGTCACAGTGGGAGCTTACGGGACATAGGCTACTACTACAAACGCCTTGGGTTTTCAAACTGTAAAGCCAGACTGCGTTAAGCCGCATTATCCTGAAGCGGGATAGGAAGGATTGAAAGACACACCATAGTCAAGTCCGCAACATTGAAATATATGCTTTTCCCTCCAGAAGTTTCAAAATAAAATGTAATTAAAAACATTATTTCGAAAGCCCTTTACGTTTACTATGAATTGATATGGATTATTCTTTTGCAACATTTAGTTTGTGTAATAGCGCCTTCGAAATGTTCAAATATACTCTGCTTTCACGCCTTAAGAGACTCTACTCAGGGCATGCACGCTTTGTGATGTGTAAGTGTAATGCTTGCCCTTTTATTTGTATTTACAGGCTATTTTATTTTTTATCTACAAAGCATATTGCTCTATGTTTAATTTAAGTTTCCACTATGTACACTGATAATATAACAAGGTGTGCCATTGGTTCCATACATTCTATGGCTTATATACAGTACTTATCCCTAGAAGTGACACGTTTCACGCTTTTATTTTTGAAATTATTTCGCCGTATATCCGTTTTATATTTGTACAACTTTACGCACCGTGCTTCAAAGGTAACTCTACCCCCTATATACAGTGCTCAACTTTAATAAACACAAGCACCAAAACAACCCGCATTCACGCGCCCCTGTTTATACCCATATATTTCTTATTTTACAATGTCACCAACTGAGCACCTCGGTTCATTTAAACGCTACAAATGCAGCAGCAGCTCCGAGCTCATCAAAGTGAGTGACAGGCCGTCGCAGCCAATCAGGAGACTCAGAGCTTGCGGCTACAGCCAATGGGACGCCGTGATTGGTTCTCGGGCCGCATTGATTCCCTTTGCGGGAGGCTACCTCGGGGGTTTCGGTCACGTCAAGTTTTAAACATTCAACTAAAACACAACCGGAATTAATGCGACTTGATATTCAAAATAAAAGGCTGGGTAGGTACTGGCGATTCACATTCATACACTAAAATAAAAAAAAGTTAAAGTAAAGTTATGAGCTTTACTGTGTACTTTATGGCACCAGTGTTAGCCTTTCAATTAAAAATATTCCCTAAGATCATATTTTAAAAGAGGCTTGTTGTAATTAACTAAAAATTAATTAATTTTTTTTTATTTATTTTTTTAAATTGTGTTTAGGGTAATATATTTTTTTACTTTCCTTCTACTTGTTGCTTACTTCATTTTCATGTGAAACACTCACTTAAGTTAGGCTACCATGAACCTCTTCAAAATATTAACATTTGTGCAGCCAGTAATTCCGGTATAACTACCAATAATAATTGTAAGAAGAGGTAGCAAACAAAAGTACAAGCCCATGATTAGGGCATATTTCCGAGGATGAATCTTCATTAGCTACAAATATACACATATAATGTATGCTTGATAGACCTGTTCAATGGAATTCCATTGCTAGGCAACAGCTTGGCCCCTTGTTAACTTCCTGTCAGTTGATGTTTCTCACACCCACTGTACACAGCAACAGGAAATCAACTTGGGGCCATTTAGAATGTTTATGTTTACAACTGTGACAACCCTACACTCATTTGATGCTAAAATACGCATGTAAATAAGACTTTTATTTTGTAGGACGATAGCGGAAGCCTCCTTGTTGTAGTCTGCTAGCTCAACAGTGGTGGGTTTGGCTAGGTAGGCCTCGGTGAATACAAATAAGCACAAAGTTTACAATAATAAAACACAATGTACCCTCTTTTGTAAACGTTAAACATTCTGAATAATTTCACACAGGCGTTCAACAAAGTCCCAAAACACCTGGCGCCATGTTCCATTTCACTTTGAAAAGCTACCGTTACCGTTAATGGGCTACCGTCATTCAGCCCCGCAGTAACGCTACCGTTTCCACTGACAGATGCATTTCAGGAGCTCGACAAGTTCCCCCCAATCTGCTCCAACACTAGCTAACAACACCGGAGCATAACAAACTCACGAAGGCTCACCTTGCTCTCAACTCGACGGGTCCTCCTCGATCACATCGCTGCAGATAGTTCCACGAACAAACTGGAGCACAAACCGTCCATGGTCCCCTACCAGGAAGTCCAAGAGCACTTCTCAAACTCTGTGTGGGAAGCCGTGCAGGATATCAGCCAGGTAGCAATGCGCCGCCCGCCGGGCTGATCTGACCTCACCGGGTGGCGGCGGATGCTGCTGCTGCTGCTGCTGCTGCTGCAGCTGCAGCTTATAGCCCAGTCTGCGACATTCACTCACACACAAAAATGACCCTTAGTTACCCGGGGCGGTTTTTTCATATGTGTGTGTGTGTGTGTGTGTGTGTGTGTGTGTGTGTGTGTGTGTGTGTGTGTGTGTGTGTGTGTGTGTGTGTGTGTGTGTGTCCGTGCTGTAATGATCAATAATGGATAAAATAATTACTTAATGGTCCACCTGACTTCTAACTAGTAGCCTGATTCTGAGATTGTAACCGGATTTTTTTCATGCCATATTTATTTCATTTACTGATATTTTGTTTGATTGTTTTATTTAACTAATACTACTGTACTTTTTGTCTGCTCGGCTTGTACATTTTTCATTTTTCACATTCCGTGTGACCAGGATAACTTATGCTTTGACTGTAATGTTATTTCACTATCTGACCTTCTCGTCTGTGCCATATGAGCTGTTGTTTGTCATATTTACAAATACAAGTTTAAATTACAAAAAAAAAAGGATAAAATATAAAGGCTAAGTCATTATCATGTCCGTCACCACATTTTTAGGACGATAATTATCATTAAACCATCAATAATAAACGGTTTCTGACAAGCAGGCTATTCTTATTAGGATTTCCCAACTTTGAAAATATATAGGCCATGTAGGCTATGCATGTATGAATTTTTATTTTACTTTTTATTTATTTATCCTCTATTCAACCAGAAAGTCTCTTGCTAACAAAAGTATTACTATCAAAATATACTTAAAGTACCAACTGCAACTTATGTTGCAGAATAGCACATTTCAGAAATGCTTTTAGGCTATCATATCTTTGGATTATAAATATTGATGTCTTAATGTGCACATCACTTTAATATTGCAGCTGGTAAATGTATGGTTATTTTAAATGTATTAATATTTATTATATATATATATATATATATATTGCTGGGTAGTTTGCAAATGTCCCCATGGAGATCATTGAAGTCTTGATTGATATAATAGTACATCATAATGCACAATTTTTTATCATTAATCTGAATACGCTAGTAACTAAAGTTCTTGAATAAATTTGGTGGAGTAAAAAGTACAATATTTGCCTCTGAGATGCAGTGGAGTAGAAGTATAAAGTAGCATAAAATTGCCTCTAAATTGCACTTTAAGTACAGGACTTGAGTACATGTACTGTACTTAGTTACTTTCAACAACTGTACGTAGCCTACAGCCTATGTCTTCAGCAAAAGAGAGACCTGCCAATGAAATGAAGGAATCAGCAAATAAGGAAAACTGACATAAGAGGGGCTAAGTTGCAAGCTATATCAATTAGCCCGCAGAAATACTCAAGCCTGACTAGAAATTATTGGTTCTGCAAGAATAACAACCAAAAACAAAACTTCAGATGGCTGACAACAAGGACAAGTAAACAAATCACCTTTTTAAGAAGACAGTTTGTTGGAGTTTTCCAATTTAAAAGACACAAATGACATTACTTTGATACCAACATGCATTCCATGGAATTTAATGTAAGCTTAAACTGATGAATGCATATTTTCTCATTTAAAAATAACAAACAAACAAATAAATAAACCAGTAAACTGATAGAAATAACAAAGAGTAAATTGTGTATTATAGTAGAGGTACAGCTGATAGTAATGAGCCTAGCAGGCATGCTCAGACTTCATAATACTTCAGTCTACAAGCTGATGTTGATGAAAACTTATTTTCAGATTCCACAATTTAATGCAGGCCTGTGCGCGTGTGTGTGTGTGTGTGTGTGTGTGTGTGTGTGTGTGTGTGTGTGTGTGTGTGTGTGTGTGTGACTACAGGCTTTACATGAACTCAGTAACTCCTTCATCACACACCCTGAACCTGTTTTTGTGGCTGCGACTTTCATTTGTATATTAATCTTATCTCGGCATCATCAAGTGTGTCGAGTGTCCACACGACATTTATCTCATGTTACCTTGACTAGGGAAGCCATTAGCACTACCGTTGTTTATACAAACAACAAGTTATTCAGCCATTCAGTGGCCTTTTAGATACATCTGCGCTCCGGTAACATAAACATGTATTCCTAGACATGTTTCCCTCTGTAAATGACATCACAATGACATCACAACGGCATGTGCATCTGATCTGTCAGCGGGTTTGCTGACGGATGACTGTTGTAATTCAGATTCTTTAAGTTCATACTGACCTCTATAGGCAGAAAATGTGTGTCGGAGCTCCACTGGGCCACATTATATGGCTGCTGCTGCTGCTGGAGAAACAGTGGGAGTGGACAGGACAGTGGGAGGTCTTAATATTTTTGGCATTTAGTTTTTAGAGTTCAAGCAAGTTGGACATGATGGGAAAGGGAATACAAAAGGAAAGATGCTGTGGGATAATCACAATATGGCTCTGACAGCCTCCAGATGAAATGTAATTTAGGGATGAAACGCAAAGGAAAGGAAAGGCAGGGCTGTTTCAAAAGGGTACACACATCCCTAATGTAGCCAAAAACATTAGGAATGTTTTCTCATTTCTGTTTATAAAAAAAAATACTTTAAAGAGTCTTAAGTACTTTTATTCAAGTTAGATATGAAAAGAAAGGAAAGGACAAGAAAGTAAAGAAAAAAAAGATCTGTGATGATGTCATACTGGCATATTTCTGTGTAAAAGGGACTTATTCTGTGTTTACCTCACACATTACAATATATCACTATTGTGCTACTGGCACACTGTTTACTTCATATTTAATATTATGTTTTATATATGTATATATACATGTGTGTATATATATATATATGTATTATGTTTTGTCTTATTTTATTTTATCTTAATTTTATTTTTCTTATTTATTATTTCTAGTACATTTCTTGTATTTTCTGTATATGTGTGTGAGTGAGTATGTGTGTATGTCTTTGTAACTTGCTGCTGTAACAGTGAGTGATTTCCCGGTTTGGGATTAATAAAGTCCATCTTACTATCTATTTTACTATCTTAATTTTGGTTTTCTATAACCTAGATTACGGGTGGGGGGGGTAAGAATGGAAAAGCAGGGTGATCATAGCAGGGGCTTTTACTTACAGATGTTCTCTTTAAAAAAGGTCTTGAAAAGTTTTAAATTTGGCTTTCACATACAGAGTTCATGTAACTTGGACGTGACAGAGAGGTGGGATGATCACGAGCAGGCTCTCATTGACACATTTCTGTTTCAAAAAATCTTAAAAGTGGCCACAGACTTTGTCGGTTTTCATGCAACTTAGATGTAATAAGAAAGAAAAAGGCAGGACGACCACAACACGGCTGCAGATTTCTGTTTTGAATAGGACTTTCTATAATCTTAATCGTTTTCTTGCAACTTAGACATGAAAGGGAAGGCGAAAGGGAAGGGAAAGAAGAGCTGGGACTATCACGACGGGGCCGTCACTGACTGGCAGATTTCTGTTTGAAAAAGGTCTTAAATGTGTCTCTTCCTCGCTGACACAAAGCTGCAGAGCGGCGCGTTGAATGTGTCCAGCGCAGTGCAGCTTAGTTCAGCCAGGCTCGCTCTGCTATTTTTGTGTTTCACTTCTGTTACAGCAGGCGGGGAGGCCCTGGAGGAGCCTTAAACACACACACACACACACACACACACACACACACACACACACACACACACACACACACCCAGAGTGCATAATATTGAGGGCTGGGTATAGGGCTGCACTATTTACTTTAGAGAGCATAACTGTTTATAGAGAGGAGTGGTTGAACCCCCCTGGCAGAGCACATTATTGACTGCAGAGCTCTGACTGCAGGCTGGGGCTACACCTAGGGTTGGGCATCGTTTGGATTTTAACAATTCTGATTCCAATGCCGATTCTTCCTTTCGATTCTGGTTCTTATCGATTCTCGAGTCCGATTCTTTGAGGGGTGGAGTTGAACCGGGTCACATGCCTATTATCACAAATAAGAGGAACATTTTATTTTGAAGTTTTACAGGGCTTTTTCAATGTAAAATAAAGCCACACTATAGCGCTGCTTACTGTGCTGATCCATTTTTGCAATTACATCTATCAATACAATATTGCAATACATCATCTATGTTGGATGAACGTGTCACGTGGGTCTGGCTGTTTGAGAATTTCAACCGACTGTCATGCGGCTCGGACAGAATACGATCTCATATTTTACGAAAACAGTTCACCGAAACGTGTTTCTGAAAACATTTTAAGCGAGAAATAGGCCATAGAGTTCTGAATCTGTCTTCATTTCAGATCGACAAAGGTCAGTTTGAAAGATTTTCGTCTACTTCTACTGGATAGTCGCGTCACATTCAACAGATACATTTGCATAAAGATGGGCGTCGGCCAGCTTCTTGACGAGCAGTATTTTTTCAAATGCAGCGCCGCCTTTCCGGGATGCTTTGCGGGCGCGTTAAAGTCGCTTGACGTCACCCATAGGAATAAAGTGGAGCGCTGCGCAACAGAAGCGTCGCACGGACAAATGGATCAGCACTGTTACTGTGCTCCATGGCTGCAACACAACAAGCACCTGGCCGCTACGGAAACCGAAACTTGCGCATATAAAATTGGGAAGCGATGACCGGATTTGAAACCAAATCCTCTAAACGATTCCAATAAACAAATCATTCTACTGGAATCGTAATTTTTGGAACGATTCCAAGTAGGAATCGGTTCTCGGTGCCCAATCCTTACTACACCTGATGCTTTCAAATGCAACGGGAGTCACGTGGCGGTAAGTAGAAGAGGACGTGGTCAAACGTGACCTCTAGTCTGTGATCAAACCTCCAGCACAGGTCATCTTTTTAGAAGAGAATAACGTGTACCCATTCCTCTAAAAGACAATTGAGTTGGGTAAAGTGAAGTGACCTTTTAAAGATTTATGTTAGCTAACCCGTTTGAGAAGAAATAATGTGCTTCTGGCCTCGAAGGTTCAATAAGATGTACAGAAATGAATAGAACCAGCCTCTAAAAAAAACCCGCTCATGAATCGAGTTAAGTTTGGTTCAGCAACATTTCTGCACTTGAGGTATTCTATAACGACTGAGTATTGACTTTCTCCGACAATGTCAGACTCAACAAGTCAGTGATTGATTTATTCATTTGCTGTATGTTGTGTTCATTCATTGGAAACATCCGTCAGCTGTCAAGGACTCACTTTCCGGCGAATCCGAAGGTAAGTTTGAGGAAAGAGCAAACAGTGGAACAAGCGGCCAATTTCAATGTGCTGTGTGGTCTGATCAATCAATAGGCCTCAGTTTGTTTACAGCTCAGTGGCAGGAAGCAGCATCACAGCTGGCGGCTAATCAGGTGACGGTGATGTAATGTGTGTTTATAGTCCAATATGCTACAGTTGCTACAGTCTTGCTGTACCACTTACCTTGTTAGAGCCAGGCGTTGCGGCCTATTTGTTATCCTAATGTGTCATGCGACCATGTTAAGGGGGCCATGAGAGGGACTCGACTCTGACTTCGCCCCGCTGTGAGTGTTGATTTCACGGTCTATTAAGCCGGTGATTGTGGCGCTGCTGTCTGCAACAAATTCTACATCAGTTCCACCTACAAGTGCTCAACGCCACTGCACACTGTGGGGACATTTAGAGAAAAACACACAAAGAGGAAAGGTGATGCAGAAGTGAGTTCTAAGTAAGCCATGAGGTCAGACATCTTGGCCACTTTACAGATGATGTAGTGCATTAAGGGGTTGTATCAACAATGCTAAACGTTATATGATGTGGGCCAAATAAAGTACTTGTACATTTCAAAGGTCTTCCTTCCTGGTCAATGTTACCTGTGTTGTTGGTATTAAAAAAGCACCGTGCGGTAGAGCTGAAGATCTTTGCCTTTGCCTGTCTTAATTTCTATCATTTTACACGGGCTTGGGCTGGGCTCGGGTTTGTGCTCCAGGTTGCGCGGTAAATGATCAGATGGTCAGGTGATGCATTTCGATTAGCGCGAAAATGGATGCTGAGGAGGTGAAATGGAGGCTGGCCTCTGGAGGACTTATGTTATTTCTTTTCTTTGCCTATAGCCTACGTTAGTCATGAATAAATGATGTTAAAAAATGTATAAATGACTCATTCTTGACAAAAGGCAAAAGACCTGTGTGCGCACATTTGAATAATGTCGGGCTGTAAACAGGTTCGGGTTTTTAAAAAGATGTCAATCAAAATGTACTTGTCGGGCTCGGGCCAAATTCTGTCGGGCTAGGGCCTTGTCGGGCCGAACTTTTAAGGCCCGATTGAATGTTAAACCTATACCGTATGTTACACTGAGATGTAGTAGTCTATATCCTCGACGTTCCACTTTCGGGATTGCTCCGTTGCCGACGGATATTCCGCCGGATTTCACTCATTTTAACTCTGGTGGATTCATGAGGACTATGGTTACCTGCTCCTCAGATCTCTGCAGGGTAAATCCAGACAGCTAGCTAGACTATCTGTCCAATCTGAGTTTTCTGCTGCACGACTAAAACAACTTTTAAACGTACACATGTTCCACCAAAACAAGTTCCTTCCCGAGGCTATTTTGCAGCGGCACCCCGGCTTTTCCCGTTGCTTAGCGCCGCCCAAGACGATTGTGATTGGTTTAAAGAAATGCCAATAAACCAGAGCACGTTTTTCTCCCATCCCAGAATGCTGTGTGGACTAGCCAGACTCTCCTCCGCTGCGCTGTGGAGGAAGGTCTAGCAAAGCGAGACTAGAGATGTGGTGACTCTGGTGCAGGACTCTGCATATGTGAGATGTGGTATGCATATGTTGTGATGATTGTCTCCTTCCTCTCATGGTGCTGTACTTTCCGCCATGTGTAATAATGTTAGCGCTTGTGCAACATGGGAGGATTTGTACAGTAAGTCTGCAGTTCTCGGCAGTCGTGGAAGTCAACTCCTACGCAGAGCATGAGACAAATGAACGAAGCAGTGGGGCCAGTAGAACCACATGCAGGCCTGCCTTCACGGCTTCCTGAATTCTGTGTCTCTTTCATTGATGTGTGTTTTTTGTTGTGAGCTGAACATTCCGCAGATATTTAGTTCTGTTATTGTCTATTGATTTAGAAGCAATTTAGAACAATTGTTTTTGGTCAATAAGTCTCTTTTTTTGGATTTATATTTTGAAATAGTCTCGGAATTGCCAGCTCTATCTCCACATTGCTGTAGAGTAAGGTCTGGCTACACTACATTCTGGGATTGGGGGAAAAAACTGCTCTGGGTTGTTTGCACCAAACACTGCACATGGTGTTACAGTAAATACCCACACAAGGGTTGATCTAATATTTGCTTCTCTCATCTTCACTTATGTGCATATGTGTATGTGATACATGTTTTATGTGATGTCTATTTTTTTATGTTTGAGGTTTCTGTTCTTGTTCTTAATGAAATCGATTTTAAAACCTGCCAGAATTAAATAACCCTTATTTGGCTGCAGCAACTTATTTCAGAAAGTTATTATTAACTGTTTGCACAAGACTTTGTAGAAAAGCTGATAATGAAGAAAGAGAGAACTTTCACACCAACTGGGTAACACTCACCATCAAACTTAATGAACAAGAAGATGCAAACACTATTATTAGCCCGATCAAACAACGTGGGAACAACTTGCTCACACAGTAGCTGTTCTGCCAGATGTTCTATGACTTGGTGGTAAAAGAGCATCTGCTGAAGAAGTACTGTAGTACTGCAAGTGGGGTGACAGGTACATCTTATGTCCCCTTTCAGTCACAGTTATTAAAAGCCTGATATAAAAACAAGTTGCTAACAGGGCGTGGAAGAACAAAACTGTGGGAAACCTCATTTCAGGTGCAACTGTAGGTTTAAATCTTTGTAGATTTTGCTTTCCAGCTTTACAACATATAGTGGTGCATATTCACAGGTAGTGACTTGACCTGTCCCGGTGCACATGGATGGATTACTGAAGGGTCCTTTTGGGCACAGGCCCAGGGGCCAAAGGGTCAGGCGTCCTGACTCACAAAATGTTGCTGGAAAAAAGGTAAACGATCACTAAGAGATGCTAAATGACCACAAACATAGAAAAAATGACCACAAAGAGACCCAAAGTTACTACAAATAGATCCAAAAGCACCACAAAACGTTGCAAAACAACTAGAAATACCGTAGATGCAAAACAATCACAGGGATGCAAAATGAGCACAAAGGGATGCAAAACAACCACATCGAAATGTAAAACCACTAAAAATAGGTGCAAAATGACTACAAGGAAACCCAAAGTTACTAAAAAGAGATGCAAAATGACCAAAAATAGATTGTTTGAGTTTGGGTGCCTTGTATACGTAGACAGGGTGGAGGGGCCTCTTACATGTCAGTGCTCAGGGGCCCATTGTCTCATAATCCGTCCATGTCGGTGCACAGGAATACAATGTCACTTTGAAAGTCTAAAGGCGTTGTCATAAGCACAGCTGTGCCAAAACACACGCACATGCATGCATGCGCGCGCACGCACACACACACACACACACACACACACACACAACGTCTCTGGCAGCGATCAAAGCTCCAAAGACTGATCTGAGATCCGGCACACCCAAACATCAATGTGGAATAACCGGCCTAATGAAGGGCATAGTGTACAGTGCTAATCTCATCAAAGAGCGTGCTATTTAAAACACACACACACACACACACACACACACACACACACACACACACACACACACACACACACACACACACAAACACACACACACAAAATCCTCTTTCGTATAACAGAGCATCACCTTGGTGAGTGTTTTGATGTGAAATTCTTGGTTTTAATGAGCCGGATATGGCTCCTGAAGTCACTGCATAAAGATTTATTTTCCTCCGTCAGCACAAGATGGCAGCATCGTATCATCTACCTCTGGCAACACTAAGCCGCACGCTCTACGTCCTTTGGTAACTGTGTTTTAGATATTTCTCTGGTGTTCTGCCAACAAGCTTATGCATTGCATAAGCATAACAATTCAGTGACTATTTTGTCTAACAAAAAGGAATGAGTCACTTCAGTTCTTCAAAGGAATGCATAAGAAATGGTGGGAAAGTGTAAAAGACAAACCCCTCTCCCAGGCCTTCCTTTGATCAGCACTATAATTTAATTACCTGCATACCAAAGAGAGCCTTTATTTGGAATTTCAGTCTCAGTCGTCTTATTTGCTCCACGGCACAGTGAATTCAAAGTCTCAAAAGTGAAAATAATACTTTTTTACTCCTGCCCCTTGAAAGTTGAAATATAGATGTTAATGATGTATGAGGATAGTACAGCTTGATACAAAAGTATACGCTCATAACGCGGCTCTTCAATTCTTGAAATTCATTTGTTTGTGGTTAGGATGCCATTGAAAGTACATTACTCTAACGTAGTAATATTCATTTCATTCACTGTTGATCTAAAATGGTGACTACACTACATGTTTTGTGAGATGTAAACATTTGCTTACTGCAAATAAATGGAGTGGTTAGGATAGTACTGTGGCTGTGACTCTACCCTCTTGTTAAATCAATGTAATGATTTCTATTTTCTTTCTGAATGAAAAACTGATATTTTTGCTTTATTCATAATAAATCCACTGCATTTTGGCTATTATGATAATCTGAGTCTGAACTTAGTACAGGATCAAAATGATGTCAAAACTGTTGTAAATAAACACAGTTTTGCTTCACATTCTATTTCATTTTCCTGCTTTATCCTTTTCATGTTCACCTGCTGAGATAGTAACCAAACCTGCTATGATTTATTTTTAAAATCACACATTCTGAAGATTATAAAGACAGTAGCGTTCGTGTTTACATTCGGCCGCCATCTTAGAAAACAGTCATGACCGGTCGAATCACGAACGCTGTGTTTGAGCTATGCTACTGGTTACTGGTTGCACGGCGTTCGTGGTTCGACTGCTCATGACTGTTTTTTCAAGCCAGGGAGCGGAGTTCGCTTCCCGGGGAAAACTATAGACTTTCACCCAGGAAATGCGTGTTCCTTGGGAGTGTTTTAATCCAAACCACGATCTTTTTCCTAATCTTAACTATCTCATTTTGGTGCCTAATCTTAACTTTTGTCGCGGCAAAACACTTATATTTTGTGGACTAAATGTAACCGTAAAATCCGCTGAAACGAGCGGCGGCTCGCGTTGCTCTGTACCCGGCTCAAAGTCACCCATTTTTGACTAAACACATCTGCTAACTGCTGCTGATACGACGAGCTGTGACGGAGGTCTGTAGCCCGCGTTGCGAAGCTCTGTAGTTTGTTCAGCTCTGTTTTTTTCAACTGCTTACACACAAAATCTTTTCATGTCACACGATTTGTGAAACCTCTCACTCAAAGTGCAAAATTACACAGCAAATCTCCAAAACCAGAAGCTATTTCTCAGCCTTTCACTCAGTTTTCAATCGCATAAAACACTTTTTTCAAAACACTACACACAAGTCTCTACCTAAGACACAGAAATCTAACAGGAAGTGACTTGCTTTCCTCTTTTAAACACAACCAATCAAAATGCTACACTTATTTACCAGGGCACACACACACACACTCCTCACATGTGCAAACACATTATGTCATAACTGAACACTAACCAATCACTACTTCAGTATAGGCCTATACACAGGTCAAAGGTCAGATTACCTGTTTTGAAGAATGGATGCCAACAATAGACAGAGAGCAAGGGGAGGAGGAGGAGGGACAGACGGCATGACAACGAGGAGGAGGAGGAGGGAAGAAGAGGAAGGAGAGCCATCTCTGATGAGATCAGGGCCACACTTATTCATCATGTGATCAACCACAGATTGAGTAGCTTTGCAGTGGCGTCCATACTGCATGCAACTATCTAATGACTATTTCAGCATCACAAATCAATCAGACTTTGGTTTTGCACAAAGTGCATACAATTCCCCCCCCAACACACAAGCACGCACAAACACACACAACACAAACACACACAACACACACACATACACACACATATTCTTTATTCTAAAAATGATACCTTTGGGTTACATGTTTGTAGTTGTGTTTTCTTGTTTCATGCTACTGTATACAACACTGTGCTACTCTTACAAATGTGATGTTTTGTCCAATAAACATTTGCTGTTTTACTGTAACATTACATTGTTTTTTACAGTGCACTTTTCAACCACTCTCAGCAGATTACTTTCTCTCTAGAACATTGTAAATGTAGATAAAGGCCTATGAAAGACAAAAGAGCTTTAGCTTTAGAACACCAGTGTGTACATGGTATATCCAAAAATGTACTATTATGAAAAAAGTGTTTGTCATTTGATGCAAATGCTTCATTTTGAGATGTGTTTATGGTATTTTTAATGCAGTGTTTCATTTTGAAGGAGATGTGAGGCATTTTGCATTTTGTGTGTGAATTTTTGGGAATTGTGTGTAGAGTTTTGAAAAAAGGAGACATAGTTTTGAAAACGTGTGTAAGCAGTTGGAAAAAACTGTAAACAACTAGCATCTGTCACTCAGCATCATGGAGTTTGTAGCCAGCCGCCGTCACGAGACCAGCCGGCGGTCTCCTAATTTCGTAGGATATCATACGTTTTGTTGTGTATACATTTTTGTACGATATCACATCGACCCGTTCGTGAGAATGTGTTGCTAGACTGGGTAGAACATGTAATAACATTCTTTAGTGATTTTTCCCCTCCTGAATGAATCGTGTCCTTGTGTGAAAAGTGCAATCAGATGTGACAAATACACATTCTGGACATGTCCTTGGTGTCCTTGATGGCCCTGATGTTATTGTGACCAGAAGAAATTGCCTCCTTTCCTGCAAATTACATTATATTGAAACTCTAATATGTGGAGAAGAACTCCTCCGACCCTTGATCCCCTCTCGGAAGGTAACTCCATCAGGGATGATCTGGTTTCCTGCTCGCTGCTCTGGCAGAGCATCGGCCTCTGCTGGCAGTTCATCTTCATTGGCACAAATCTAGTCTCGCATTGCCAGACCTATGTCCACAGCGCTGCGGAGAAAAGACTGGCTAGGCCTGTTACAATTACAGTATTACATTAATGTTTAATTGGAGAATAGGAGAATAAACAGGGGTTGTTTGCATTTCTTCAAACCAATCACAATCGTGTTGGGCATCCCTAAGCTCTGGTCGCAAAGACGGTGCCTCTGCAAAATAGTCTCAGAAAGGAACTTGTTTTGGTGGAACATTTGAATCTTGCAAAAGAAAACACCACATACAATATTAAATGAACTGTTCACACAATACAGTAACGTAAGCTACTTAAATTAGCTGGATACATGGTTATACCTCATTTGCTCTTACCAGTGTATCTCTGTGTATTTTGTCCGTAGAAAATCTCCCACCATTCGGTCCCAAAATGTCCCAGTTAGAGAGTAAATGCCGTAAACATATTCTTTGTAAATCTTAACAATCATTCCCCGAAAGAACCAAGCAGGCATGCCTTGTTGCGCGATCAAAATTTTCTTCAAAACTTGCCATTTTTAGCATGTAGCTTGCTAGCTCTGAGGTTGTTAGTTCCTGTAGTGAAGGGATTTTGAGAACGGCAGCAAAGAGCGGAAGCTGGGGGGTGGGGGAGGGGGGGGCAAAGCCACGCGCAGGATGTCAGGCTTTATCCTGGAAATGTACTTCTGTTGATCCAGACAAGTGTTGTTTGACCCATCCCTCCCTACGTGGACTTTGTTGCTCTTTATACTGTACTACGTCGCCTGACTTCCTCCTTGAGGCAGCTCTGTACGTCCTGGCTCACTATTACGTGGGTTTTACTATATGCATTAAATAGTGCATTCTTTTTTTGAAATTATTTTTTACAAAACCTGCCACAGGTTCTGGTTAACTATACTGGATGGGACCAGAGTTTAAAGTTCATTTAAAGAAAGCTGAAAGTGGGGGACATCCAGCGGAATTTTCTGGCGCCTCTGGAAACTATCCTGTAAATGAACCGTCGTCGATAGAGACTAAGCTCAAACCAAACACTTTCTCTCAACCTCTCTCTGTGACCTGACCAATTTCCTGCTCTCCAGCCCAATCCCTCAGCTTTCCGGTGAGCGCCAAGCATCCCGCCGTGTTCGTTTCTACCTCTTGTGAAGGCGTAAATAATAGACTAGCTGTGTGGTTTGGCGCTTTGAGAGCTCCTTGTATCTCCAAAAAACATTCACAGGGGTGGCAACAAATAGCCTATACTGATCAACTGCATAATGCATTCATTCATAGGCGTCATTTACGGGGGGGTTGGGGGGGGGTTACAACACCCACAATAATCAAAACTGGCCGGGGGTAATGAAGTCCCAAAGTTTAGTTAAGATGCTGTGGCAAGCAAAGAAAATAAAAATATTTGTTGTTAAGATGCGCATAATTCCTAAAAAAATCGTCTCGAAAGACGTTTGAATCTGCAGAAAATTTTGAACACTCCACAGATGAATTAATTAATAATAATATTTACATGAATAAAGAGATTTGCATGCAGAAAAGGCACAAATTGTTTCCTGGGGACGACCCAGACAGTCCGGTTATAATTTGTCCCCCCTAATGTTGAAACAAACATTCTCGCTAGATAGGTAGAGATCTCAACCCCCCCCCCAATGTTACACCCTTGCATTCATCTACTACATTTCAGCTGCATCCCAATGTGACCTGGATTACTTACGGTGCTCCAAATGCGTCGCTGTTGTTCTGATGTTTCATTGAGCGTGACTCCTCTATTTTCATCTGCAAACAATGTCTGTGTGTTTGGTCTATTGATCCAGTATCACTGCTGTCGCCTCACTGTAAATAGTCTGGTATTGACTGTAGGGTTTATTCATGTGTTATTCATTCTACGCAGCTGAGAGGCTTCATGCTGTTTTTGAAGATTTTGCAGCTCCTATGTACCAAATAGAAAAAGTTGAACTCAACAGCTCTGTGTGTCTGTCAAGGTTACCTGGACACATTACATTTAAAAAAAAGAGAGCTGGTTATCAATCAGGTTATAGCAGATATGTGGACTTGAGCCTCAATGATTTAGACTTGAGGTGACTCTAGTCGGACTCGGACTTGACAAAAAATAAATGTGAGTACTTAAGTAAAAGTATGTAAGTATCATCAGGAAAATGTACTTTAAAAGTAAAAGTACTCAATGCAGAAAAATCCTCGCATCACTCAATCAGCTGTTCAGCTGTACTGTTAGGCCTATATATTGTTGGGCAGTTTAATTAATGAAAGAACACTTTGTATTTTATAAACTACATGTTTCTTGTGTGCAACACTCTTCATTTGTACAGTAACTAGTAAGTAAAGCTGTCAGATGAATGAAAAGTACAATACTTTGTATGAATGTAGTGGAGTAAAAAATGAAATTTGTACTTAATAGTACTTGAGTAAATGTACTTAGTTACATTCCACTACTGGTCTCTTCTCCTTCTCCATGAACGTTGAAGACCCCTCATGATTGGGCGAAAGCTCTTCACAAAGCTCTTCGGTATGCGATTGATGATTGAATGACTGTGGGTCAACATCGAAGAGCCCTGATGAAGCCTCATTGGTCGGACCAGACCACCACAATTAAAAATCCTCAACGAGTAATCACTTTTGGATTTAAAAATGTCAGGTCAAACTTCTTTGAACCAATCACAATCATCATGGGCCGCACTAAGCACCGAATGGAGCCCTGTTGCTGCTGGAAAATAGCCTCTGGAAGGAACTTTTGGTGGAACATGTGTACGTTCAAAAGTTGTTTAAGTCGTGCAACAGAAAACTCAGATTGGACAGATAGTCTATCTAGCTGTCTGGATTTACCCTGCAGAGATCTGAGGAGCAGTCAACCATAGTCCTCATAAATCCACCGGAGTTTAGAATTCCAACACAAAGAAAGCGGAAGGTAACGGACATCCAGCTGCAAGGACATCCGGCAAAATTTATTAACGTCGTGGATATAGACTACACTTGCCTTAACTAAGGACTCGGCTTGACTTGACACCAAAAAAAATAAAACTCAAGACATGCTTGAGACTTGGACCAAATGACTTGAAACTTACTTGGGACTTGAGCAAAGATTACTTGGTACTTGGGTTATAGTGTCCATCGTGACAGAAAATGTTTGCTTCTTAAACCTTCAATTTCATTTCTTTGCACCTTCTCTTTTGTGTTCATTGGAGTTTTTATATAACTCAAATCTTATATAACTCTGATGTTGCATGGCCTAAAATGCTGTTTCAGAGTTTTCAATTCTGAGAAGAATAAAAACATTGCTGAATCCTTGAATTCTTCTGGTCTTAAAAACGGTCAAATTCAAAGAAATTGAGAGCTGCCAGTGGCAACGTCGGCCTTCAAACACTCACATTTTGTCAAATTGTGTTTGCTTACGACATTGTGTCTGACTGTCTGGACCTTACCTTGAATCTCAGAGCATCCCTGGCGACAGCTGATGTAGCGGTCATCTTCAGACACTCAACTTGTTGCAAGTAAAACCACCAAATCTTTAAAGGCTAAGAATGTGTGTGTGTGTGTGTGTGTGCAACCATACAAAAACAGCATATAAAACATTCCCTTCCTGGCTGCTTTTACATTTAAAAAAAAAAAAAAACCCAACCAATTCTATAAGATGGTATAAAACCCAAAGTAAAGAGAAAAACATTTTTGGAAAAAAAACGAAATCTCGAGCTGCAGACATGGTCTTGAATTACAGGCCACAAGTCGACAATAATAGCGGTGTTATTATCTATCCATGGGTTGGATCCTCAGACTGAGGGAAGTTTATTCTATGCCTTGCTTGAACTGTACAATCAATATTTAATAACAGACTTGGTGGCCTGCTGCCGTGATGAAGGCAAAAGATGCCCTAATGTGCCAGAGAGCACATAATGTACAGCAATGTGGATATTTGTAGTATGAAGTTATAGCGATGAAATATTTAGAGCGTCACGGGTCGCAGCTTCGGGTTTAAAGTGAGGGAATCTGCAGGTAGTCTGATTTATTAGACCCACATTGAATGCCTGTTTGTATTCGTTTAAAAAGCAGCCAGTATCGCCAAGAATCTTCCCGTTTTCCAAAGACTTTTTTTAGTACTACGATCGTTTCTCGGAGCAAAAGAACCACTTCTTATTCAAACACATTTCAAACCCTCCTCGATATCTGTGAATGAATGGTGAGAACTTTGACCTTTGACTTCTCTTTCCTCTCTCTCTCTTTCTCTACCGGGGATGCAGTTGTGACGGTGAGACAGTATACGGGGAGTGGATCGGACACAAAGTGGACATACAGTGGACAGGCCTCGCCCAGGACAGCGGACAGCACAGGAGGGGGGGACAGCGTGGGCCGATCCCTGATGAGGGGACACTCGCAGGGGCCAATAAAACAGATGGTTGTTTTCCCTGATTAGAGTCGGCCCTCTCTTAGTCAAAGCATCGGCCAATTCCAACAGCTGGGAGAGCAAATTCGGAATCAACTTTGGAAATGTCAGAATATATCATTTGTGTTGCATTTCTCAGCTGTATTAAAGAGAATAAAGACGCTTTGTAAAAATGCAGCACTTGAAGAAATATAGTTCGACATTTTGGGAAATTGCTTTGTCGCTGAGAGCGAAGATTGATACCAATCTCGTGTCCGTACGGTAAATGTGAAACTAGCAGCCAGCAGCCGGTTAGCTTAGCATAAAGACTGCAAACAGGGGGAAAAAGCTAGTGTAGCTCAACCAAAGGTAACAACTTCCCTAATTAACGCGTTCCATCTTGTTTGTTTAATTCGTACGTAAACCAAAGTGTGAACAAGTTTTGGTTTTACGCAGCTACTTCTTGGCAGACTGCAGTGACTTTCTGGAGTCTTCGCTTGAGTCTCCTGCCAACCCAGGTTACCTAGGTTACCCAGGTTCTTATCATCTAAAGACCTGCTCACACCGGCATTTAAAACGGAGAAATTTGAATGCAAAATAAATGTATTTCAATGGATAATAACATAACATTAACATTTTTCGCGCTGCGTTAGACTGTTGGTGAACACATTGGTCAATTAGCAGGCCTACCTTATCACCCAGTCAAACCGTATATTTTTTAAAAGTGTTGTTCCCATACAACTAAACTGCATTCTCAATTACACTTCGAGGGAAACATATTCTGTTCCGCATTATGTTTGATTTTGCCGTAGCACAAATTTGTTTCTAATCAAAGTCCAAACACAACACTGGGACTTTCACCCAGGAGACCGCTGTCCATGTCCCGTGCAAAACCAAAATTCAACGTTGACTTATTTACGTGGCATACTTAACTTACTTAACTCAAATTACCATTAACAAATATACTTATTTGAACTCAAAACGTGATCTTTTTCTAAACCTAACCAAGCAGCTTTGTTTCAATTCACAATGTCAACTACGTTTTAAACTAACTAGAAAAAGGTTAATCTTAATTTGTGAAGTAACTAGTAACTACAGCTGTCAGATTAATGTAGTGGAGTAAAAAGTACAATACTTCCCTCTGAAATGTAGCGGAGTAGAAGTAGAAAGTGGCATGAAAAGAAAAGACTCAAGTAAAGTATCTCAACATTTGGACTTAAGTACAGTACTTTAAATGAGTTAATGTACTCAGTTACATTCCACCTTTGGTAATTGAGAATGCAGTTTTGTTGTATGGAAACATATTTTTTTAGGAGACAGGGTTGATAACTACGGAAGAGGATTAGGGCCCTCTTTCACACAGTTGCTAGTAGCCAAGGAGGACACGGAGGATTAAAAAAACTTGATGGACCCTTCAGAAGAGGTCACTATCTTCACTCGAGTTTCTGCGTACGAAAGTCGCCGGACGACTTAATCTTGTGAACACAGCCATACTGAGAATAGAATAGAGTCAGAATTCTGAGATTAAAGTCAGAATTCAGACTTTTTTTTCCTCAGGATTCTGACTTTAAACTCAGAACTCAATACATTTTTTTTGTTTTTTAAACGTGGCCCTAATCCTCTTTCGTAGCGATGACGCAGGAGGCGACAGCGCAGATCTAAATCTTGGTAAGAATGTGACTCAGCGTATTTCCCAAGACAGCGAACTCTTCCGTTAAGCTAGGATGGCATTTGACCTGTGTGCACCCAGCCAATGTGCTTCTTCTTCAACTGGTTAAACTGTGGTTGA
Organism: Sander vitreus; assembly: GCF_031162955.1. Lineage (NCBI taxonomy): Eukaryota > Metazoa > Chordata > Actinopteri > Perciformes > Percidae > Sander > Sander vitreus. The sequence continues at coordinate 20,425,979 of NC_135877.1, read as the reverse complement.
GACTGAATATGGAGTAGCCAGGATTCCCAGGCTCCCGATCTTTTTTTTAGGGGGGGACGACAACGACTTATTTCTCAACTGTCCCGAAACGACTTGGGCTACACAGTAATATACATACAAACACTTTGATGTATATTTACTATGCTGTAGTGAGAACAGCATAGTGAGTTGTCACTGGGGATGGAGTCAACTTTACTATGTGGTAGAAAACAAAAACAATGTGCACACGAGGGGGAAAGAATAGAAAGAAAGAGAGAGAGAGAGAGAGAGAGAGAGAGAGAGAGAGAGAGAAAAGAGGAGAGAATGGCGGGGAGAGGTTGTGAAACAGTACAACATCGGACAGCCACTGGAACATAACAACACAGAGAGAGACAAGTATTAGGAAAAATGGTTTAATATAGGAGACAGAAGCAAAAAACTGCATCACACAAGAACATACGTTTACAAAAATAATTCTGACTGCTTCAGCTACACAGTTAGTTCACAGAGAAGGACAGAGAAACCGGAAAAATCTAAACAGCTAAAAGCAAAAAAGTTTTCTAATTAGTTGATCTCTTTATTAAACTAATACATTAATCCACTGAAGGTGACTAAATATTTCTATTCTTTTTTGCTCTATAATTGTCTTAATCGTGTAGACGGCACAATACAGAAGTCAAATGAAACTTACCGCTGTTGTATAGACAAACTTGCTAAGAACTATTTAAGAAAAGCAACAACAAGAAAAAAACGATTAAAAGGATGGGACGCTCACCTTACCCCTCTGTTTTTTTACGGAAAGAAAAGAAAGAAAGAAAGAAAGAAAGAAGGAAAAAGGAAGGCAGAAAGAAAGAACAACACTCAAGTGAGGAAAAAGAAGTAAAAGAAATGAAGCCAAAGATCTTCTAGAAAATCTTATATCAAAAGCCAACGTTCTTGATGACCAGCTAGAAATCATACTCGGGGACCAGTCTGGGTCAGGCCACACCACCAGGCCAGACAGCTTTTTTTTTTTTTTTTTCGAAGATTTTTTTGTTGTTGTATCCTTTAATCTCCAGTATAAAAAATTCCACTGGTACAAAATGCATAAGTACAATCAGTTGTAGAAATAGGAAAGCCTGCATTTGTTGTACTTTCTTTTTTTTTTTTTAAATTCCCATCCAGTGACAGATTTCCAAGTGTTGTCAAACAAACATACATCACGCTTACAGGATCCACCGAAATGCATTGACTTTGGCTTCTCTCAAGACAATAACTTTGAAACTACTGAAATTTTTTCGAGAATCAAAAGAACCAAAAAAAACCCCCAACAAATTCTGGATAACTTCTACAGACAACAAGCTCTTCATTTTTACGGCACGGAAAGAGAAAAACACAAACACAAAACATTTCTTTTCCTCAAAAAACTTTGACATAAGCCATAAAATGCAAAGAAACGACAAGTTCAATCAATTTTTTTTTTTTTTCTTTTTTTTTTCCTTTCAGATTTCATTGTTTGATAAATAGCACTTAAGATAATTAAGAAAGAAAGGAGAACAGAGAAGTGGAACAGTGACGAGATAGAGAGATTACGACAAGCATTGGCAGATGACAGCCCCTGAGGTGAGCCGCTCCACAGGAAACCCCGTTTTCTACGGCCCTCTTTGTGCTTCGACATTGAAACAAAAGACGAGATGCTTCCCACTAGAGACTGTGCAACGTCGGGACTAGTGTGCAACTCTGTGAGATTTGGCAACATAGTTTTCTTTTGGGACAGTTAAAAATGTCTGAAAATCGCGCACACAGACGTATAAAGAAGCGAGTTCGACTTAGCACGGATTATGTACACTGTAAAACCTTTCACCGTACATTTACAATAATATACTGGCAGCAGCATCGCCAGTAAACTACTGTTTATTTACAGTAAGCATGCTATTTTTAAAGTGCTCATATTATGCTCATTTTCAGGTTCATAATTGTATTTAGAGGTTATATCAGAATAGGTTTACATGGTTTAATTTGAAAAAAACACCATGTTTTTGTGGTACTGCACATTGCTGCAGCTCCTCTTTTCACCCTGTGTGTTGAGCTCTCTGTTTTAGCTACAGAGTGAGGCATCTCGCTTCTGTTCCATCTTTGTTGGGAGTTGCGCATGCGCAGTACCTAGGTAAGGACTACTAGCCAGTCAGAACAGAAGCAGAGTATGAGGGCGTGCCATGCTGGCAGCTAGGCGAGCATTATAACGTGTTACAAAGTGACGCACATTCGTCGTCGTTGGAGCAGTTTGTGAACAGTGTTTTCTGTTGGAGATGGTAAGTCCCTTTGGGGTGGACTTTGGGCTTTTTCACTTTGTAAACCTATAACGTGCACAAAAAGATATATAACACAGATATATAACACAATAAAGGAAAGGGAAAAACCCAAAAAGCATAATATGAGCAAATTAAATAAAATTTGAAGGTATTTTACTGTAAATAGACAGTTTCGTACCGTATTATTATAATTTACAGTCATATACTGGCTGCAGTGTAATTCCCGCCTTTTCCTTTATTTTCCCAAGATGCATTGGTATTAACAGTAAATGCCTGTAAGCTGTAACAATCGCAGATAGCGCTGTAATATTATTATCTCCCAGAATGCATTGCCATTTACAGGATGATCCTGTTTAACATTAAAGCGGTAAGATACTGTGAGATTTCCGCTGTAAATTTATACATCGAAGGTTTTACAGTGTAGCCTCCAAACTTAAACGGATAAAAAACAATTACGCAATAATGTGTGCGAGAGTGAAATGTGCAATCGTGGTTCCTCGGATGCAAACGTTTATTTTTTAGACACTGTCTGCAGCGGTTACGACGTGGAAACCTGCTCACGCGCCGGTCAGAAAAAGTAACACTGTTTTGGACTTGGAAAACTCCTTCCTGTCCAGCTTTTTATACAGGTAGTTATGGCTGTTTGTGGCACTGCTCATGTGTGTACTGCATTTAGGACAGAAAAAAATAAAAATAAAGTCTGCTTCGCCTCCCTTCCATGAGATCACATAAAGTTTGGTATTGGGTTTTTGGACTTTGAGAGGATAATGAAAAGCGTACTGCCTTCATATCTTGGCTGCGGCTGTTGTTTTGTGTGTGTGTGTGTACCTGCGGACGTGACCCTTTCCTCTCCAACCAACAAGCGCTTTTTATTTCCCCTGTCGCTACTCCAATAAGACGTCTCTCCACATAGCTCCATTTCTAATAAGCCCGGTCAGCCATGGGAGACAACAACCAGGGCCGAAGATCCTTTTTCAAACTTTCCTCTCCTCCTTCACCGCTGCGACAACAAACAGCCATAGTGCGTTCCATTTCTACTTGGAAGTCGGGTTTGCCGAACTCGGATTTCCGAGCTCGTGACTCGGACAGCCACCGAGTACCCCCGAGCTAAAACTTCAACATGGCTGCCCAGTGCGTCAACAGTTGTGAAAGCTGTAGTAACATACAGGTTTAAGCACTTATTACTGTCTTATTTGTGTCTCGCTAAATCAGTCGTACGCACAGCGCTGTCCATCTTCTATCTGTGTGACATGTTGTTTGCACAAAAAATGGCGTTGCTAACAATGGCTAATCTGGCTAAAGCTAATGAAAACAATGAAAAACCAACTTGTTAAATGGAACGCATTCAACTCGGGTGTAGTGTCGCATTGCCAGACCTTCCTCCACATCGCTGGGGAGGAGGGTCCAGCTAGTCCACACAGCATTCTGGGATGGGAGAAAAACGTGCTCTGGTTTATTGGCATTTCTTTAAACCAATCACAATCGTCTTGGCTAAGCGCCGGATGGAGCCACGGTGCCGCTGCAAAAAAAGCCTCTGGAAGGAACTTGTTTTGGTGGAACGTGTGTACGTTCAAAGGTTGTTTTAGTCGTGCAACAGAAAACTCAGATTGGACAGATAGTCTAGCTAGCTGTCTGGATTTACCCTGCAGAGATCTGAGGAGCAGGTCACTAATTCAATGACTATTTCAATTACAACACAAAGAAAGCGGAAGGTAACGGCCATCTGGCAGAATTTCCGGCGGCACCTGAACAATCCCAAAAATGAAACGTCGTCGATATAGACTAACTCGGGTGTGATGTCATTCCCAGCTTCGGCTTCCGAGTTCCGATGTAAATGGAGCGCACTACCACTTCAGCCTCTCTGCTCGGTCCGAAACGGAACGAAAATGGGCGGAAGAGCGAAATCCAGGACTTTGACGAGTGGGACGTTAAACTGCACACAAACAGTGAACCTGGACTTGGCACACATCACTGACCGACCGACTGACAACATCTTCTACTCTTATAATACTGGTACAACACTCCCTGGTTAAGGCGACTGGTGAGCTTCTGTAGAAAATAATGCTGCCTTTTTTTTTTTTTTTTGCAGACCGTAAACTAGGCTTTCAGGGAGGGGGTATCGAGGGGCAGTTGAATAGACTGACAACACTGTGCCATGTAAACGGCTCGATTATGAGACTGTCAATAACACACTTTGGCATCTGAACATGATTTTGGCCCATTACACCACAGGACTCACACACGGAGAAGTCTTAACAACCACTTTTAAAAAGAAAGAAAGACGTCAAAGGATATGTCGAACGAGATAAAAAACTTGCCCGGGACCGCCTCTCTCTTTCCTACGGAAGAGGATTAGGGCCACATGTAAAAAAAATTTATTGAGTTCTGAGGTTAAAGTCAGAATTCAAAAAAAACAAAGTCAGAATTCGGAATTTAATGTGAGAATAAAGTCAGAAATCTGAGTTTATTCTCAGAATTCTGACTTAATTCTGAGAATAAAGTCAGAATTCTGAGAATAAACTGAAAGACATTTTTTCACACGTGGCCCTAATCCTCTTCCCCTACCTGGTGGCGGCGTGTGCTTTTATTCCCCCCCCTCAAGACACGGAGGCTGGTTTGTGAATGAGCCAGCCTTGCCCTGTGCTTACATCATGAAAAAAAGCGAGTGTGCTTGTCTGACGAACAGTAACGATCCTCGTCGTCTGAACGGCGCCCGGCTACAACAACTCAGAAATGTTTGGGAACCCGACAAAAGGGATAAGAGGACTTTTGGAGAAATAAGGCTTCGCGTCTGACTCTCACTTCCATTTTGTTTTTCAACTGAAGAGCGGGGCCGCGTGCGAGAAAAAAAACCAATCAGAACAATACATCCCGAAGCCTGATGTCTGTGTGTGCGGATACCAATAGAGAGAGAGAGAACAGGAGTGCAAAGATTTGTGGTAAGGCTTCGATGAATCAAACGGCTGTACAATGGCTAAAAATATCAGTGCGTGATTCTCGCGTGCGCGCTTTTTTTAAAGTGTGTGTGTGCGCACACTGGCGGGCGGTAGCGGTCGCTGTAGAGGCTTTCACACTCAGGGGCTCTCATTCACAACAAGAAAGTAAAACTGTGATGTCTGCACGAGAATGTGTGTGTGTGTGTCCGTGTGTGCGTGTATATAGATATATATATATATATGACACATGGGCACTTTTTTTTTTACATCTTTACAAAGAAAAAATAAAAAGGCAAACATGACATTTTCAGGCAACAAGACCACAGAATAGCAAGTTAACAAACTCTTTTTTAAATCTATATTTTAAATATGAGGGATCCATACAAAACACTTATAATAAAATACCCATGTTATCAAATCATTTCACAAGAAGTTACACGGACGCGCTAGGCAGGAAGTACCTTCAGAATTTGGCACTAAACTCCACTGATCTCCTCTTTTTTTTCCTTTATTTAAGACATTTTTGCCGAACAACAAAACACACCTAAATATTGTTTCCCACGAGAGAAATAAAAATCATAATGACATTGATGCTTCACAAGCTGACATTTTATATATATATATATATATATAGATATATTTATATTTATATATATTTTTAGTAATTTTATATAGCTAATTAACCGACAAGAAATTTAGCAAATAGGGACTCCTTAAAAAAAAAAGAAAAGAAAAAAAGAAATAAAAATAAAAAAGAAACAACAAAGTAACTATTATAGTAATATGAAAGGCTTTGTCTATTTGTTCAAGTAAACTGATTTTTTAGTCTTCTCTTGAAAAACATGAGACATTTAAGACCGTTGGACTTGTGATGAAACCACAACTAAACTCACGAGAAGCACCGACGCTAACGCAGGTTACAGGTATCTTAGTATTTTTGTTTTTTTTTCCGTTCCTCTATACATTTAAACAGTAGAAAATATAGGTCATTTCATCATGTGCATTTAAACCACGGATTGTCTATCTGTGAGTCAGTTCAGCAAAAGGTGACACAAGTAGGTAGCATTTCTCCCACCCAAACAGGGCAAATGTCCTTTTTTTTTTAAAATTTTTTACCTTTAAACTACTCTAGAAAAAAGTGGTTCTATATATAGACTTTGAATGAGAAACAGAGCCACTTAAAATGGCCTTATCAAAAAACTTTACACTGCCTGAAAAATGTAAAAACCGTTGGAGAGCTCTGAGAGAGAGTCTAATATTGATCAGACAGTTTTTATTCAAAACTGTTTGGAAGTAGTCTTATTTTTTTCAGAGAAACTGGCGCCGACTGCTTCTGGCCCGGTGAGTTTTTTTTGTTTTTTTTTGGGGTGGGGGGTTCTCATCGGCGCCAGAAGCAATGTGATGCGCCAATTCCTGTAGTGAACTTTCAAGTTTACTTTAATTGAAGAAGAAGAACAAAAACTGACATAAAGAAGAAGAAAAAAGAAAAAGCAGGAAAACATACTGAATGGAAATCACTTGTTCTTAAAATCAGGTTGTTGCTTTTTTTTCTCTCCAAAAAGAAACATTTGTTTGTTTGTTTTTTCCATAAAAATCTCAGTCTTTTGTAACGTTTGTCATATGAATGCAGCTTTATATCTTTTTCACATTGATTCGTTTTTCTTACCCACCCACCCTTCCCTCCCCCCCCATTTTTTTTTGGTTGCCTCCCTTCAAAAAAAACCTTTCCCGGAAAACAGATCCAAATGAGGTCTCATGCAAAAAAAAAAAAAAAAAAAATATATCATGAAAATCAAAGTACAAAAAAGCTAAAAGTTCAAAGTTCAAAAAAAGGTCAGTAGGCGGCAGCGGAGGAGGAGGAGGAAGAGGAGGAGGAGGAGGAGAACCAGGTTATGATCAGGTGAGCTCGGAAAAAAGACATCAGAAAAAACAATGACGGGGAGGAGGAGGAGGAGGAGGAGGAGGAGAAGGACAATGACACTTTATTTGTTTTTTGGTGGGGGGGGAGATTTGTTTTGTTTAGAGTTTTTTGTTTGTTTGGACGCCACGAAGACATGCTAGGCAAACGATGAGCTAACAGGCATGGAGATGGGTTGTTCTAAAAGGGGGAAAGAAAAAACAGGGGAGAGGAGAGAGTTACACACAGAGAGCCAGAGCACCACACCACTACAGCATTTTGGTTTTTTTCTTTTGTTGTTGTAAAAATCAGGAGAAACAACAACAACAAACAACAAACAACAAACAAACGACAACAATGCAACCGGCAGAAGAGCAACACCACTCACTGATTTCATTGGCAAATTTGTTTTAGCTATGATTTTGTTTTGCTTTTGTAAAATGATATATAATGTTATAGGTCTGTACTAACAGGCAACAAAACACGCACGCACACAAAACACAGCACCCAAAGCATTATCCATCAGATCCCAGATGGATGTTGTCATTTGGGAGAAAATATTCATATTTTTTGTTTGGGAGAGATGGGGGGGGGGAGAAGGGGGTCAGGGGGTCTTTGAATTTTTATTTTTTTTATTTTTTTTAATTTACAAAGATTTTAAAAGGTGGGTGTGGGGGTGGTGGGGGGGGGCCTACAGACAAACAAAAAACGCAAACACTCAACAAAAAAAAACAAAAAAAAACGAAACGAAATAAGTCAAAACGCGAGGAGGAAAAAGGTAGAAAGTCGGACAAGTGAACAAGTAGTCCCACTACGGATGGAGAGAGGGAGAGAGTGGTGAAAAGAGAGAGAGAAGGATGGATGGATGGATGGATGGATGGATGGATGGATGGATGGAAGGATGATGCATGAAGAGCACAGGAGACGTGTGATTGAATAAATCACACACGTGGAAGGGCGGAGAGAAAGGGGGTGGGGGGGGGGGGTGGGGTGGGGCGTTTGCGGATCGAATGGCGGCGGAGTTGTGATTGTGGTTTCTGCACTGAAAAAAAACACGAAACACATGGGAGAACCCAGTTCAACGAGACTTCTCCACAAAGGGGGTCTACTTTAACGATGCTGTATACTTTATAGGAGTCCAATAACTTAACGATAGGCAATAAATAAAATCCTTTTTTTTTTTCTTCATCTGAGGCAGTAAAAATGTCGTATAAAAATAGAACTGCTTTTTTTACAAATAAAATTTACAGGCCTGTGGCTTTCTGTACTTTTGAATTACTTCTTTTCTTTCTTTTTTTTTTAAATCTTTCAACAAACATCAAGTATTTTCAGTCACCACCCATAAACTATTTTCTACTGTTATCATTATAGCTTTCCATCAAATTCCGGATGTTATTTTTGAAAATGTCCTACATGCTGTAATATCCCTTTTCACAACAAAGACCAATGTGATCTGAACCAGAGAAGTAGTTGCTATTTTTTTTTTTTTTTCACCTTCTGAGAAATAAAAAAAAACAGTTTTTTAATATTTTCACATAAATAATAAGACATAGCTGGAGTGTGTTTTTTTTTCTTTTCTTCTTGTGGTGGTGGAGTGGAACTGTACGGCAGGCTGACGTCGCCACTGACTATAATGTAAAGAGGCCACGTTTTGCAGCCTTTGCTCCCGGGTTGCCAGCAGGCATAGAGGGGGTTTTCGGAGAAGCAGCGGTGGCCTGCGAAACCAACACCGCGGAGGTCAAAGGTCGAATGTGCATATTGGCGTGCGCGTCCAAAAAAAAAAAAAAATTAACCCTTAGCCAGGCCTCAGGTTCACAACGAGAGAGAGAGAGAGAGAGAGAGGAAAAAATATAAAAAAATCAAAAAAAAATCATCATGGCTCCTTTGTCTTTACCTCGGTTGACTGTAACTAGTCCTCAAAAATGTATAAATAATCACTGAGAAATAAAAAAAAATAACTTCGAAAACAAAGAGCTACCCAAGATAGCTACTTCCTTCCATTGTAAAAAAAAAAAAAAAAGAAAAAGAATTGCACAAAGTAATGGCGGTAATGGAAGCGTTCATGTGTGTCAAAAAAAAAGAAATTGTAATAAATAATAATAATTCTTGAAAGCTAACATAAAAATCTTCAAAAAAGCAAGAGAAACAAGAAAATTAAAATTAAAAAAAATAAAACAAGGCGTGTGTGTCTCCCTCAGGGTGGTTGTAGGTGGTTTCCCCCTCCCTCCCACATCCCTCCCTTCACCACCCCCCTCCCCTTCCCTCCCCTCCCCCACCCCCCCCACCCCCAGTCCCTGTGTAGAGAGGTCGTGGCTCGGTTTGCTGTTTCTTATTTTTTGTTGTTGTCATTTTCACCGTTTTGTGGGGGGAAGGGGGGCGGGGGGGGACTTACCCTAGCAGTGCTAACATGGGGAGCAGATAGACCCTAGTGCTAAGATCAGTACGGTTTGCTGTCGTTCTTGGAGCGCTTCAGCTGCACCTTCAGCCGCTTCATGCCGATCTGAAAGCCGTTCATGGCCTGGATGGCTGCCTGTGCCGACACGGGATTGTCATAGCTGACGAAGCCTGCGGGGGGGAGGGAGGAGGGGACAACCAGAGACAAGGGAATATTTGGTGAAAAAAAAGGAAATGGAGGAGGAGAATTTGACAACGTGGCACACTGGTCCTTTTTCCACTTGGCATTAAACTTGCAACACTGTGCGTTTTAAAAACATTCAATTATTGTTAAAAATTTGGTTTAGATTTGGTTTGGTTAGGATCGGTTGATATCATTTTAAAGTTGCATGAGTAAATGTAAGGTAAGGTGTCTGAGTAACGTTTGCAAGACGGCTAGCTAAATTAGCTACTGTTGAGTTGTGTTCATGCCATATTGTACAGACAGTCATTTTGCACAGCCGAGAGTTGTAAAGTTTACTCCGACATATCAGGAATTCCTGACAGTTAGGCTAAAAGAGCCCTCTCCGTCGGGGAACTGAAGCCGTTATCTCTGCTCTCTTTAAAGCCACCAGACTCCTTTGACAAAAACTGTAATTTTACATCGCAGAACACAGGAGTTGCTGGTCTACCGCTGCCTCCGTCGGTTAGTTATTTTGTGTTGGTGTAGTCTATATCCTTCGTGTTCCACTTCCGGGATTGCTCCGGTGCTGCAGGAAATTCTGTCGGATGCATGTATTTCCTGTTTCCTTCCGCTTTCTTTGTGTTGGAATTTTAAATTTGGTGGATTTCTGAGGACTATGGTTAACTGCTCCTCACATCTCTGCAGGGTAAATCGAGACAGCTAGCTAGACTATCTGTCCAATCTGAGTTTTCTCTCGCACGACTATTTTGCAGCTGCTCTGTAGCAAAATGCAAAAAAGGTATGTATAAGCACCGCCCGTGACGATTCTGATTGGTTTAAAGAAATGCCATTAAACCAGAGCATGTTTTCCTCCCATCCCCGAATGCTGTGTGGAGTAGCCAGACCCTCCTTCAGGGCGCTTTGGAGGAGGGTCTGGCAAAGCGAGACTAGTGTTAGTGTGACTTTGGTGAATCTGAATGAACCCTTTAAAAACACTAAAGTCACACAACAACACAAACTAACTAACCGATCGAGCCAGCGGTAGAGCAGTAACTCCCGTGCTCTGCGAGGTAAAATGACTGTTGTTGTCAAAGGAGTCTGATGGCTTTGAAGAGAGCAGAGATAACGGCTTCAGTTCCCCCGCATAAAGGGCTGTCTGACAGCAAGGTGAAGCTGTGAAAATATTCTAAATATAGCGTACACTTAAACTGATATAGATGTTTTTAGGTGTCTAAAACACGTTTAGCTGATGCCCCCGTCCACAGCAGGACATTGCTTAGCTTCCGTGTTGGTACTCCTGCCTGCTTATCCAAACTCTACTGTAGCTAACACACTGACTATGGAGAAGTACCTCATACAACCACACTTTTAAACATCCAAACTATCCCTTTAAGTGTCTACAAACCCAATGCAGCGCTAACAGTGGAGATAATTGCCTTAGATTAGTTGCTAACCCGTTGGCTAGCAAGTCGGCTCTCTTCACTAGCCTGTGTCCGCTAATGCTAATAAAGTAAATAAGGTCAGAAACATGTTTAGTTTTTATTTGGCCGAGTTAGAGGCTAGTGAACCAGACCTGCATAAGCAGCAGAAAAAGGATGGATGGTATAATGAGACCACGGTTGAGATGATGACGATTGGCCTCTATATCGCCTGTTATATTGTATATTTCAGCACCTCTTAAAATGAATACCACATTCCCCATACTCTTCACAATTTCTTTACGCTTGTTTTATTCTTTGTAGCAGATTTCCCTCCAAATCTGACACAATATAAAATACAGGCGGATACCAACACGCTTCTCCTTGTTTATTTACAGCAACTATACTCATCTCAAAATTAATTTGTCATTATAAACTGATGTGAAAATACTATGAGAGGCACTCTCACTATGTTTCGGTGTCTTGAGATCTGATTTGTCTTGTTTACATCTGCATTAAAATACACCCTTGGTACACAATAAGAAAAGATTAAAATGTAATGACTCCCAAAGGGGAGCTGGGTAGTTAAATGTAATATACATAATAGTAAAGCATGAGAAGCATGAGTCGGCAAAACAAGGGCAGCAAAGACGAATGCAATGAATTCTAAATCAATATATAAACACAATAAAACTGCAAAAATATTATACTGCCAACAACTTCGCAAATGCCACTGTTGGTGAAAATGTCAAAATTAAAGGTTTTGGAGCAGACAGCGAAGTTATGTTTTGTCTTATATTTTTACTGTCTCTCTCAAAGTCATCTTTGTGCACCCTTCACTTCCTCTTGTATTGTAATGTGCAACCTCTAAAACTGACAGTCAACTCCGCGTCTGGCTTGTCTCACATCCATCCTTACCATGCATTTTATTTTTCTGACAAGTATCACTGCTGTCTGTTTGTGTTTGCTGTTGCATTTCTGCATCCACGCTTGATTTATTTTCTGTTTCCCTGAGTTGCGACGTGAGGAATGGAGGTGCATTATATTTAGGTTTTGTTGTCAACATGGATGGCACGTGAACATCTGCGGTATACTTAAATCCATTTCACCCTGGATTAGAAGCTGTTTTTTGGGGTTTTCTTTACACAACAATCAGGTAGAGTTTTAATACCAGGTGGAAAGGAGTCACTTATTGTCCCAGTTAAGGGTCAACAAAGCCTGTCCCATAACATTTTTAATTCCTGTAGTCTGGAAGAAAACACAGGGAAATACAAGACCTTGGTTTTGAGTGGTTATCAATAACAGGGAATGGAAATGTTGATTAATGCTAATTTTTTTAAGCCAAGGACCCCTTAGCTGAACGAGAGACGGAACAGGGACCCCCTACTTCATATATTGTTTATCAAATGAAGTTGCATATTAAACTGGGCATACAACAACTTGTAGGGCGGCCTAAAGCCTTTATACATATTGCAATCATTTGGAGGCCCCCCTGCATTGACTCTGAGGACCCCCTAGGGGTCCCGGACCCCCTGTTGAAGACCCCTGCTTTACTGTATGTGACAGGGCTGCATGATATGATGAAAATATGCGATATGCTATAACGTTGTTGAATATGGCGATAACGATATTACTTGCAATACATAAACAGATATTAAAGTGTACTCAGTTCTGCTGCTTTCAGTATTCTGCTAAAATACAAAAAAAATGCGTGTTAAATAAAAAAAAAGTCAACATTATTTCATTGAACAAACCGAACATTGAATTGAACATAAAAGCATCACTAAAAAAAAGAGGGACAGTTACATTTTTAAGTGCAGTTTTCTACTGATACTCTCTTTCAACTAACTAAACTAAACTAAACTAATCTCTGAGTGTCTTTCGCGATATGTTGCAGCATTCGCAGTGTTTATTGTGCAAGTTTATATTGCGATAACGATAAAAACAAATCATATATTGTGCAGCCCTAGAATGTGACACATCCTGTCGTTTTGATTTCTAGAGGAATTTTCTTGAAAGAACTGCTAGAATATTACTAAAGTGTTACTGAATTTTCCATCATAGAAAAGCCTTCCTTCAGAGGATTCCAGCCCCTGGACACAGTTAAGAAAAAAAAAAGGACAGATAAACTGCAGGCATTAGTGTGTGTTTCCCTTTTAGGGGAGCACACACCGACGCCTGTACTGCTGACGTACCGAAGCACTTGCTAAGGTTTGTCTGTTTGTCGATGAAGACTTTGGCAGAGACCACGTTTCCGAAAGGCATGAACATCTGCAGTATGTCCTGGTCTCCAAACTCCTGGGGCAGGTGGTAGATGAACAGGTTGGCACCCTCGGGACCTAGAGGGACGAGATGCAGAGCGCGTGTATAGTCAGAGCGGCTTTTCATTTAAAGGGATAGTTGGGGTCTTTTGAAGTGTGGTTGTATGAGCTACCTCTCCATAGTCAGTGTATTAGTAGTCTATATCCACGACGTTCCACTTCCAGGATTGCTCCAGGGCGGCCACAAAAATTTGCCAGATGTCCCTCTTTTGTTCTGTTGCCTACCATTCTTTGTATTGTAATTTTAAAAACTATGGTCAATTCATGAGGACTATGGTTAACTGCTCCTCAGATCTAAATCCAGAGTCTAGCTAGAGTCTAGCTAGCAAGAGACTAGATCTGTCCAATCTGAGTTTTCTGTTGCACGACCAAAACAACCTTTGATGGTACATAAGCCACCATAATAAGTTCCTTCCCGAGGCTATTTTGCAGCGGCACCGTGGCTACGTCCGGCACTTAGCAATGCCCAAGACGATTGCGACTGTTTAAAAGAAATGCCAATAAACATGAGCACGTTTTTCTCCCATCCCGAATGTTGTGTGGAGTAGCCATACCCTCCTCCGCAACGCTGTGGAGGAAGGTGTGGCAATGCAAGACTAGTGTGTTAGCTACAGTAGATGGCGGTCAGCAACGCCCACTAGTTTGGAGAAGCAGGCAGGAGTACCGACAACAGAAGCTAACCAATGTCCTGCTCTGGACGGGGGCAGCAGCTAAACGCATTTTATGGCGCAGATATACTTGCTTTTAACTACGCGTACGCGCACGTAGGATGGCTGCCACACGTATCCTGCGTTCCTTCGGAGCGTAGGTTGTGGACGTCTTCAGTAACCATATGCGTCCGCAAGATGCAATTCAGCACATGAACGTGGGGGCAGTATAGTGTCTGACAGGCAGGTCAGTAGCTGTTCCACACTCCAGCCAAGCAATATCTGGTGTCGGCCAGGGATGATATGGCCCTGATCTGGTAGGTGATCCCCCTAGTGGATATACGTTTAATCCTACAGGTACATGCAGATTACTGGGGCAAGTATGTGAACATGCCGTTCGCGTCGCAGCCGCTTGTCTGCGCGTACGCATTGTTCAAAAGCAAGTATATCGGTGCCTTTAGACACCTAAAAACATCTATATCAGTTTAACTGTACACTATACTTAGAATATTTTCACTGCTTTACCTTGCTCTCAGACAGCCCTTTACGACGGGGAACTGTAGCGTCACAGAACAGAACACGGGAGTTGCAGGTTCACCGCTGCCTTGATCGGTTAGTTTGTTTGTGTTATAGTGTGACATTGATGTTTTAAAGGGTTAGGAACTAACACAACTGACAAACAAACTGACCGATGGAGGCAGTGGTAGACCAGCAACTCACGTGTTCTGCGAGGTAAAATGTTTTTGTCAAAGGAGTCTGGTGGCTTTAAAGAGAGCAGAGATAACGGCTTCAGTTCCGCGTCGTAAAGGACGTATAGCTGCTGCCCCCGTCCACAGCAGTACATTGCTTAGCTTGTTGTGTCGTGTTGGTACTCCTGTCTGGGTCTCCGAACTGAGGGCGTGCCGAACACCATCTACTAGGGGTGGGGAAACAAATCGATTCACATATATATTGTGATTTTTTTGCGACGATTTTTAAAATCGATTCTTTCCCCTTTTCTTTAATTTTTTTTAAACAAAATATATATATATATATATATATATATTTTTGTTTTTTTGTTTTTGTTTAAAAAAATTTTTTTACCAATGATTCACCTAAATATTTTTCTGTTTATACAGTACCACCGATGGCCACTACATCATATACATTTCCAGAAAAACAGACAGAAAATGCAGAAAATCCATGTTATGTTCTTCTTTACAAATGAAATAAATGTCAGACTACTGACTATTAACTATTAGTTTTTTAGAAATATTGTCTCCAGAAGTGTATTCAACTTTAGTTTTTTGTTAAAGAAGGAAAAGAAAATCACAATACTCAATATACTATTGAATCGCAATACTTCTAGAATCGCAATACAACTGGCACACCTATAACGTGAAAGAATCGTATCTGGACAAAAGCGTGTGGCCCCAGCCCTACCATCTACTGTAGCTAACACACTGACTATGGAGAAGTACCTCATACAACCACACTTTAAACATATATCCCTTTTAGCAAAACTGCAAAAAAGGGAGCGCTACATTGTGGCAACTGCTGTGCAGTCGTCATAGGAACGGAGCTGAAGCACATTGTTTAGCACAATATCGCGTGGCCTTGAGTCCGTTATTGCTTTTAAACAACACTCACCAATTGTATTGGACATTAAACAAAGATGAATGCTTTTCATTTTCAGTTAATAATATTTTCTGCTCCCTACTGACAAAAGTAGTTCCCTGTTCTCTTGCTTTTGATTCATTCATTCATTCATTCATTCGGCTGCATGGCGTCTCTCTTAAGAGGAGTCATTGGTCGCCCCCCCTCCCCCCCAACCCCCCGTCCTTCTATCCCACATCCTAATTCTAATAGGTCATATCCCTCAGAATCATAAATAAAACACTCTCTCTCCACTGCTAAATGAAGCTGGGAGGGAGCCCAATGGCTGTCCCATCTTTGTCTCCCTGCAGGGGTTTGAACCTCTGTGTGGACTGTCAAAGAAAGAAAGCGTCTTTACAAATGGACCTTTTTGTTTGAAGTAGAGATGGGAAGTGGACAAATGGACATTTCTCTATCTGTTTTACTATTCATTTCATCGTCGGCTTTGTATTAAACACTGCCGTTGAAAGCTTTTCGGAAAAGTTTTCATTGAGCCGCCAGGTTTCTGTATGAAGGTGGCACTTTGCAACAGCACTGATATGTACACTGATCAAAATGACCTTTTCTCTTCCACAATACAAGACAACTATACAATCGTCAACAAAACTATTTAGAGGTCTGACTAAACAGAAATATACCAGAATGATTCCTAACTAATTCATACTGACTGAAAATGTAACATTTTCTGCTGTTAAAGTAACGCCAAGCTCTTTCAAAATAAGACAGAACGTGTAAATTTCTCAATTTGTCTTTTGGTTCATTTTGGGTTTAGCTGAAAAACAAGGCCTAGCAATCACTTTGGTGTAATTATGAATAAACATATCTATCTTTGGTAAAAAAGTGTTTTAAAGCGGAGGTCATACTGATTTTAAAATAAAATTCAGATATCAATACAGTATATGTATCCGATATGTAGAGCTCATTATTTTCAGGAGGGAAAAAAAATCAGTGAATTCATGTGTTCATTTTGAACAACCAAAAATACACAAATGTCCCCAATTTTACCAAAAGCATGCCGTAGTTCAGCTTTTTTATCTACTTAATTAGCAGCTAATTTGTGTTTTATTTCCCTCATCATTCCCTATAACAATTAGCATTTTCTAAGATGTTCTTCTGGAAAAAAATCATTTAATTTGTCTTTTTGCAGCCGGAAACACAACTTTTGGTTGCGTGGCAATAAAAAAACTGCTTCATTTAAAAAAAAAAAAGAGTAGTGTTTGTTTACATATTTATAGTATAAAATAATCTTGACCCTTGACTTACGCATGTTTGAAATTGATTGATGAATACCAACTTTTGCCTTCTAACGGGCGATTTAGAGTCCCTATCAGTCTATCCTGTTGCTTCCAATTAAGATCTGGATCCGAGGATATCATGTAACATGTTTCTTTGCCATGGCTGTTGATATGTCTCTTCATATTTGTACTATATGTGTAATTGTTGTCTAGCTCTGTGTGAATTTTAATTTTAATTTTTTTTATTTTGAGCGGAGCTGCTCTGGAACGCAAAATTAATTTCTGTGTGAACTGACAATTAAGTTGTATCGTATCGCATCTTTAAATGGATTCATTTGTGACATTTTATCTAGATATTACACTACTACCAGTGTCAGCTGAGAGTTTAAATAACTCATGTTGTCTGTCTGCTGCCGTAAGCACTCTGAATTCTTACTCCCACTTAGCAGGAGTGATAGCGCAGACGGATGGCCCCAGGCTACTGACCCTCTTTCTGGCTGCCGGCGGCCCCTTGCTGCTGCAGCAGGGACTGGCTGTAGAGGGTGGGCAGCGCCGCGGCGGCATACTGCTGGATCCCTGAGTAAGCCTGCGTCAGCGCGTCCATGGTGCCTGCCGTCCCGTTGGTGAGCCCTGCGCCGCCCAGTCCTCCGTTGAGAGCCGCCATACCTGAGAGCATTTGAGCAACTTTACATAAAACCCAACAATAAAGAAAGAAGAGTGCACTTACTCATTAGCGCTCCCGTTAGAGGTTGTGTATTCACCACACACACTATCACGCACACATAAAAATTGCACACGACCGGACATCACACACACGCGCACACACAACACACACGCACACACACGCACACACACACACACACACACACACACACACACACACACACACACAAAAGCACCCACACACAGACACACACACACACACACACACACAGACAGACACACACACACACACAGACTATACTGTAAGATACACACGTCACGTCATACACAAAAGACACATTGATACTACAACGTCTTACACAGGACACATAAAATAACATTTTAGTACAGTATGGGCGTAGCTGATGACAGCCAGAGCTGCACACAGGTGTCCTCCAAATCATAAGCACGCAGTGACGTATGCACGCACACAAAGACACCCTAAGAAAAAAAACGTAAAACACACGAATGATCACATAAAAAAACCACTTTGCAACACACTAGCAGGGGCGTGGCTGTAATGCAGGGCCACCTAAAGGGACACATTTCCCCATCTGGTCTTAAAATAGTCCTGTTGGAGCTTTTGTGCCGCCAACTCGACACTAATTTTAAAATGGCCAACAAAGCCGTGTGGGGAGGAACTGAGGTGTGGTGGCCGCATCTGCTGCTGGGCTGGCCCCCAGTGCCTGAAGCCTGAGAGAGAGGGCCTTTTAAGGACAGCCCACGGGAAGTGGAAGGAGCCAACAGGGAGATGAAAGGAGTGGGGACTAGAACTTAAGAGTTCGCAACAATAATCCTTTTTGTGTGAATTTGTTACGATTTGTGTATGGGTAGTGTAGTAGCCTGTGTTCATAGAGAAAAAAGCCTAATAAAAGGGTCTAAAAGTCTAATGTTAGTCTCTTAACTTTAAGCAATATTACAGTAAATGAATACCTATATAATAAAGACCTACCAACAACTCTAAAGCTCACAAACATCCGTTCTTTAGATCTGCAGTATATAATGTATCCGTTCCTATTTCATGCTGTTCTATTTCCTTGACTGTCCCAATTTGTTGTCTGCAAATACTGCAGCTTGGTCAGTGATACCGATGCACAAGGCACCTTTTTCGCGTCTGTATGACACGCACCGGGCTTTTAACTGCTCGACTGCTGCGTAGTGAGATGGCGTAGTATATAGAGGAGGAGGTCGGGGGTGGGTGGCTGGGTCAAACAAACACAGGACTTTTACCCTGTTTGTTTCCGGTGTAAAACCAAAAGTCTGGGGGTCTGGGTAGCTCACCTGGTAGAGCGAGTGCCCATATACAGAGGCTCAGTCCTCGACGCGGCGGCCGCAGGTTTTTGCTGTATGTCATTTGCCCTCTTGCTACCCATTCATGTCTAAGCTGTCCAGTCACAAATAAAAGGCTAAAATGCCACAAAAAAAAAAAAAAATCTACGTTGACTTTAACTTAAGTATGTAACGTACTTAAGGTTAAGTTATTTTAACCCAAACCAAGATCTTTTCCTAAACCTAACCAAGTTGTTTCGTTGCCTGAACCTATAACCCTTCCCTGCACATTGAAAAATAACGCCAAAGGCGTTAAAAACATGACGCCAAGGGGTCCTGACCAAGCGCCCGTACTGTATGTGAAAAGTTGGGAGTTAGAATGTGTCGATTATTCAGTGTTACTGCCTTATATAAAGCACATTGAATTGCCGTGTTTTGCATTTCACAAACAGGAGCAGTAGTAATGATTCATCCATCCAAACAAACAATAGGTGTAGGGGATCCTGATAAAGAGGAAGGATTTATTAGTTTCAGGGAAATTTAAATTCCACATAATCTGCATTGGTATGTGATATGTGAAATCACATAATGGTCCAAATAAAGAAGTTTCACATAATCCTTCCAGGTGCCGTCGGCGAGAATTATCCCGCCACGCGTTCAGAGCAGCTCGGTGAAACATCGACAGCGAGGTGTGATGTGCTTTTCCAGACTGCGACGTCTCACTTTAGGGGAGTTGAAGACAGGCACGTGGAGCGCGGAGGGAAGGGTGGACGGGGGGGGGGGGGGGGGGAGTCTGGTTTGAAAAAAGTGAAGGAACGCAGCGGTAACACTCATTAGCTGCTTGTAACGGCTTAATATCACGACGGAGGGCAACTTGTCTGAGGGGGTCTGACATTGGCTCGGCGTCCTGTCGCCTCACCGTCAGACACAGTGAAATAAATTATCACCGCGGAGCCCCGGATTATAGGTCACTCATTTATTCAGGAATAATTGCACCGGTGACCTTTGCAATTCAATTAAGGGCCTAGATGTGTTTAAATGAGGGCGGTTGGTGGTGGAGGGTGGGGGGTGGTGGATAGATGAGAAAAGGGGCACAATGCGGAGAGAAGGGTTAGCTGGGACAAAATGGGATGCAAAACAAAAGCGACCTATTCTGTTTGAAGGGACGAACATGTGTGCGTGTGTGTGTGTGTGTCCTGTGTGTCCTGTGTTTCTGTACCTGCGTGTGCTGGAGTTGACGCGTATATGATTTACACAGCGGATACAGCTACTCCAGCCGAGGACCGCTGAAGGTCAGAGGAGAATAATGTGGTAGAAGAGGCCGGCGGTACAGGATCTCTGCTGTAATAACAGCTCTGATTAAGATCCCAGCCCCGTCTCCCCCGCAGGTCAAAGGCAGGACACGCAGCGCACGGCTCGGCAGACGCCGCAGCCTGCGTAGTCCATACGACTCACATGTGGATAGAAACGTTTCTCTGCGGTGGATCGAAGCAGACTGTCAAGTCAATCCGGACAACGGACTTATTTAGACTTTGAATACGAACTCACTTGACACTGTACCAGCCGCCTTGTAAATGCTACTGCTACAAGTTAAAGTCCTGCATTGAAAACGTTACTTAAGTAAAAGTATGTAAGTTTCATCAGGAAAATGTACTTAAAGGATTAAAAGTAGAAATACTCAATGCAGAAAAATCCTCACATTTTAGAAACAGGAATTGAAAAAAGCCTTAAAAGCGTAAAAAAAAAAAAGTCAAAATCGGCAAAAAGTGTTAAAATCATCCAAAAAAAAAAGGGTCAAAGGTGTCAAAGAGTGTTAAAGCCTAAAAAAAGGGTCAATAGAGTGTAAAAAGTGTCAGAAAAGGGGTCAAAGGCGTCAAAAACAGGGTCAAAGGCGCCAAAAGGAGTGTTAAAAGCCTAAAAAAAAGGGTCAGAGGCACCAAAAAAAGGGTCAAAAGAGTGTCAAAAGTGTCAAAAAAAGGGTCAAAGGCGTCAAAAATAGGGTCAAAGGCCAAAAGGAGTGTTAAAAGCTTCAAAAAAAAGGGTCAGAGGCACCAAAAAAAGGGTCAACAGCGTCAAAAGAGTGTTTAAATCGTCAAAAAAGGGTCAAAGGCGCCAAAAGGAGTGTTAAAAGCCTCAAAAAAAGGGTCAATAGAGTGTAAAAAGTGTCAGAAAAGGGGTCAAAGGCGTCAAAAACAGGGTCAAAGGCGCCAAAAGGAGTGTTAAAAGCCTAAAAAAAAGGGTCAGAGGCTTCAAAAAAAGGGTCAAAAGAGTGTAAAAAGTGTCAAAAAAGGGGTCAAAGGCGTCAAAAACAGGGTCAAAGGTGCCAAAAGGAGTGTTAAAAGCCTCAAAAAAAGGGTCAGAGGCACCAAAAAAAGGGTCAAAAGAGTGTCAAAAGTGTCAAAAAAAGGGTCAAAGGCGTCAAAAATAGGGTCAAAGGCCAAAAGGAGTGTTAAAAGCTTCAAAAAAAAGGGTCAGAGGCACCAAAAAAAGGGTCAACAGCGTCAAAAGAGTGTTTAAATCGTCAAAAAAGGGTCAAAGGCGCCAAAAGGAGTGTTAAAAGCCTCAAAAAAAGGGTCAAAAGAGTGTAAAAAGTGTCAAAAAAGGGGTCAAAGGCGTCAAAAACAGGGTCAAAGGTGCCAAAAGGAGTGTTAAAAGCCTCAAAAAAAGGGTCAGAGGCACCAAAAAAAGGGTCAAAAGAGTGTCAAAAAGTGTCAAAAAAAGGGTCAAAGGCGTCAAAAATAGGGTCAAAGGCCAAAAGGAGTGTTAAAAGCCTCAAAAAAAGGGTCAGAGGCACCAAAAAAAGGGTCAACAGCGTCAAAAGAGTGTTTAAATCGTCAAAAAAGGGTCAAAGGCGCCAAAAGGAGTGTTAAAAGCCTCAAAAAAAGGGTCAAAAGAGTGTAAAAAGTGTCAAAAAAGGGGTCAAAGGCGTCAAAAACAGGGTCAAAGGCGTCAAAAATAGGGTCAAAGGCCAAAAGGAGTGTTAAAAGCCTCAAAAAAAGGGTCAGAGGCACCAAAAAAAGGGTCAACAGCGTCAAAAGAGTGTTTAAATCGTCAAAAAAGGGTCAAAGTTGTCAAAATTTTTTTAAATCGTTCATTGTAGGCCGTTATATTGATGGGTAGTTTCATTTATAATAAATGTATTTTATAAACTACATGTGTTTTGTGTGCAAAAATCTTAATTTGTAAAGTAACTAGTAACTAAAGCTGTCAGATGAATGCAGTGGAGTAAAAAGTACAATACTTCCCCCTGAAATGTAGCGGAGTAGAAGTAGAAAGTGGCATGAAAAGAAAAGACTCAAGCAAAGTACAGGTACCTCAACATGTGTACTTAAGTACAGTACTAGAGGAAATGTACTCAGTTACATTCCAGCCCTGCAGAAAAGGCAACAGTGACTCAAACACAAAACAAACACGATGTGAGACGACAACACGAACCACGAACGGAGACACGTGAGGCGACAGCAGCGCGCCCGCTCTGCTGGGGGAAAAGGCACAGCAGCACTCTTACAGCAAGCGTTACCCAGGACACAACCAGGAAGCGGATGAAGAGATGGAGAAATGAACGGTGGAATGGATGAACTATCGGCTGCCAGATGAGTCAATGATTTAGCCGGCAATGAGAGCGCGAGGACAATTTACTGTTGAGTGAATCTGAGACGCAGAGAGACGACCGGAAGAACCAAACTCAGCGTAGTTTGGTTTGTAGTTTGTTGCCAAACATAAACATTCTGAATATCTATATTTCTTTTCTTTCTGTCTATGATCTTCTGTTTTTTTCTCTTCCTCAATCTTTGTCGATCAATTTCCACCCTACGAGCTAGAACTTAACTATTATTTTCATGTAGACTGTGATACATCCTGTACCGCCATGGACATCAGAGCTTGACAACTGCATGTTTTTTATTTTTTATTTATATACTCAGCCTTTGTTTAATATTAAATATAGCGTATGTCGAGTTTTTCTGTTTAGCACAACAAAGCTCTGCTGGATCTGTTAAAAAGTGTTTTCAATGTAAAGTTTCAGGGACAAATCTTTTTTCCTTTCTTTAAATTTGTCGAAATTCAAGATTATTTATGAGAAATTGTCTTGTTTTTCTTATTTCTCAGTATTTCTTTGGGGCTGTTTAGGCATTCGTATTAGATGGTACAGATAGACAGAAAAGTGGGGAAGTCGCCCCACTGAAATTGTCAATCAATCGAACTGTTAATGCCGCGTTGGGTGGCCGCGTCTCTCTGCATCGGCTCACAGGTTGTGGTAGCGATGTCGCCGATGGGTGTGGATGGTCGTAGCCAAGGTGCGATTTGTCTGGGGGGGGGGGGGTTGGGCTGCGTGGTACGTGGGATTTCCCCCTTTCTGGTCTATATATCCCTGCCTCTGCTGAATTCTTTTTAATCATTTATTTTTATTTTTTTACAAAATGTATCCCCCCCCCTTAATGTGATCAATGCTACTTCACCAATAGACCATATATGATATACCTAAACTAGTGTATATATATATAGTAGTAATAGTATTTTGTTGCCCTCGGGTCAAATTTGACCCGTTTTCAAAAAGTTTCTATATCAGAAAATTTGGGTTTCTTTCAACCACATTGTCAAAAAAATTAAATAATAACGTGGATGGTTCCGTAAAATAAATGATCAGTTCACTACTTTCATTAAATTTGGGTGTTTTTATTCAATTTTATAGCATTTTGAAGGGAAAAAAAATGACAAAATGTCCAACAAAAAAAAAAACATTTTAAAAAGTGGGAAAAAAAGAAGAAAAAAAACGTAAAAAAAAAAAGAAACTGACAAAAACATCGGAAAAAGTGACAAAAAAACCTTGGAAAAAAGTGACAAAAAAACCTTGGAAAAAAAGTGAAAAAAAACTTGGAAAAAAGTGACAAAATCGTCGGGATAAGTGAGAAAAAGTGTCGACCAATTTTAGTGGAAAAACAAAAAGTTGCAGGGTGACGGGAAGACAACACGAGGGATAAAGCGCTGTAACATGAACAGTCTGTAGTGCCATAGAACGATCAAATCAGAGCGGCACTTGCTGGTTGTATTTAGCCGCTACAGAGCTCGGGACGCCGGCTACCAGCAGCAGTTGTTTAGCCGCCAATAGGTGACCGCAAGCCGGCTACAGGCACCACCAGCTGACGGTCCTTTCAGGGGCCGTGGATGGTAGTGGAGTTTAGCCTGAAAAAGTGAGCTTCATGCGGCGCTGACAGTTAAATTTAGGCTCCAAAACGACTTGTTCAGTTCAGGAAAAAAAAAGGTCGTGGTTTGGATTAAAACACTCCCGAGGAACAAACAAGCATTTTCTGGGTGAAAGTATTTTGTTATCGCAGCGAAGTGAACTCCACTCTCTCCGGCTTGAAAGCGTTGTTTTAAGTTGACACCACACTACCATATTTTGTGATTATTTTCCATTGAATATCGTAATTCATAAATAAGTGTTTTGGCACGGCTGGCCGTGTGGCATCATATCCATCCGTACTGAAAGGGAGATTTAATTCTTGCATGTTTTGTTGTGCATGAGCAAAAAAACACCCCCCCCTGCCTTTTTCACAAATCGCACCCTGGTCGTAGCGGAGGTGTGGGTGAAGGTGGAGTGGCTGATGGCAGGGTGAATACTCACTGTTGACGCTACCTGCTAGTGCATTAATGTTGTTCAGGCCCACGGTCGCGCCTGCCAGGCCCTGCAGGGTGCCCAGAGAGGTCAGAGAGTTCATGGCGCTGGCGTTGGAGCTGGCTGTTGTGCCCGCCGCTGCGGGAAGAGTGGAAGGAGAGGGAGGAAAGGGAGGAAAGGGAGGAGAGGAAAGGGGCGGAGGTGAAGAACAAGATGGAGAGAGTGAAAAGAGAGGGACAAGGACAGAGGCGAAGAGGGAGAGTAGGAGACAAAGGAGCAGACGTCTTATACAAGCTTCGACAAGGTTCCCTCGAGCACAGGTGAAGCTTTCTTATTAAATGCATATTAAAAACTCTTTACAGGGTTTATGCAGAAGGTGCTACGTGTATAATTTAACATCGCTTTGAAACATTCATGCTGCGACTGCAAACAACTGAAACCACTGCTGAGAAGACTGGCTGGCTTCGTTTCACCTTCAACAAAGGAGGTTATGTTTTCACTGCTCTGCTTGTTTGTCTGTTGGATAAAAAAGAAAAAATCTAAACAATTTTAATAACAATTGGTGGAAAGTAGATTCATTATCGGGGTTTGGTGGAGACAGCAACACCATGTGGACACTTCAGAAGTTCTCCTACGGCCCTATTTTAACGATCTGAGCGCACGCCGTGACGCGCCTGGCGCAGGTGCGTTTAGGGCGTGTCCAAATCCACTTTTGCTAGTTTGACGGCGGAATAAAGGGTCCGTGCGCCGGGCGCATGGTTCAAAAGGGTTGTACTTAGTGTCTTCATTAATCATAGGTGTGTTTTGGGCGTAACATGCAATAAACCAATCAGAGATCATCTCCCATTCCCTTTAAAAGCCAGGCGCGTTTGGACCTCGGCGCATTGCTATTATGATGGCGGATTTGCACCATAATATTTTTATTTGTAATGTTTTTGTGCTGCTGCACTTCCCTGTGTGTGTAACAAGCATAGTGTGCGCACACTGTGCAAAAGCCAAGGCACATTTAACTAATTCACTGTTAAAATAACAATGAAATGCTGCGTTATTGACTTTAGACCAGGTTTTTGTTGATCAATGGCGCGATCACTTCCCGCTGCCTCAAGATAGCAATACGCCAAGTACGCACCTGAACACACCTCCCTGTAAGACCAGCACGCCCATGGACGCACAGATGGGCCCAGGTGCATTCACTATTTAAACGACGTGGGCGCTGGATGGGAAATTGACAACTGGGTCGGTCTTAAACTAGCAAAGACACTTGCGTCGGGCTTTGCGCTGCGCCGTGCCGGGTGCAAGATAGGGCCCTCAGTCTCGCTTTGCCAGACCATTCACACGCTGCGGAGGAGCTCCGCACAGAACCGCTGTAAAATAGTCATGCAAGAGAAAACTCAGATTGGACAGATAGTCTTGCTAGCTGTCTGGATTTACCCTGCAGAGATCTGAGGAGCAGTTAACCATAGTCCTCAGAAATCCACCGAATTTAAAATTCCAACATAAGGAAAGCGGAAGGAAACAGACATACATGCATCCGGCGGAATTTCCCGCGGCACCGGAGCAATCCCGGAAGTGGAACGTCAAGAATATAGACTAAAGTACTCCTAACTCAGCGAGACGTAGATGCAAAGTTCTTTGTTTCTTGGATTTCTAGGTTGAAGATGAATCGATGTAGTAACTGATTTCCACCGTTTATTTTAGAAATCTTTTCTTTTCAGCATTTCTCTTTCAAATTACACTTTAGCTATAACTTTAACTCATTGTTCGACTTGCTACTATGTGCATTTTGATGCTGATCCGAATGGTATATTCGTGGGCAGGAACTGTCAAAATTTTGTTTTTGGCATGAAAATTGCCATTTTTTGGAAGAAAAATTGTCAAATGTTGTATTTCTGCCATAAACATATTGGCATACTTTAAAAAAAATTGACACACAATTAGTCACATTTTGTATTTTCGGCATGAAAATTCACAGGTTATATTTATTGGGCAGTAAAATTGACAGATTTGCATATAATTGCATGAAAGGTGTCTATTTCGTAGTTGTGCACATGGTATGTGTGGGGCAGGAACTGTCAAATGTACTTTTTGCATTAAAATGGCAACAATTAGTATTTATTGGACAGGAAATTTGTCAAAATATTGTAAGTTTTTAGCATTTAGCTACAGTACGTGTATCGTTTAAATGGAACCAGTGTGAATGGAGAAACATCTCTGGAGTTCAATGGGAAAAGTGATTTTGAGGCAACCATTTGTCTCCACAGTGATCTCATTCTGTTATGGATCTACAATAATGTGTCTCGGCAGATTTGAATGGCACTCTGATGTTTAAAAATATTACAAGTAGCACCTTTAATTACAATTAATTAAAAACAAGTTGCGGCACCTTGACCCTACACATAAAAAAAATAGAAAAAAAACGTGAAAAATGAAAAGTAGATAAAAAAAAAAAAATATTCTGATCAGGAGATATTCACAAAAGCAGGTATAACTGGAGGATTGCTGCATTCAAAGTGATGCCGTCATTGCATTAAAAAAAACACACGCAAAAAAAACACAAGGACCATCCAAGAAAAAAGCAGACATATGTACAGAAAGGCAAGAGCACAATCAGAGGAGACGTTTTACGCTGACAAACAATCTTTCGGAAATGTTTCTAAAACTGTTTGAAACTTTGGGAATTCTCTCTTGTTTGCGGTACATTGAAGTGACTTTTCCTCAAGCACAGCTGGTCTTAAAATCAGATGGTCGTGTTGTCACAGACACCAAAGAACACATACACAATACAACACAGTGGACACAAACTCACAAACTCTCTCTCACACACACACACACACACACACACACACACACACACACACACACACACACACACACACACACAGATGTGAAACGTGTGCCATCCATGAACTACTACGTCGGTGGAGGTGGTGGGTGAGATGGCGGGAAGTATGGTGCACAAAGCTTGCAACCTGGTTTTGTTTTCTGACAAGAGAAGATTTTTTTTTTAAAGATATTTTTGGGGCTTTTAACGCCTTTAAAGGTGCACTATGAGTTCCTGCGTGGTTTCAGCGCGATTTCATTTTTGTTTCAAATTGTAGGCATCTCTCCTTGATCCGCTAGCTGCCTGCCTGCCCCCTGAACACACTGCGAAAAAGCCCGATCTCGGGAGACAACACAGGGGTCGTAAACGTCAAACAAACACTAGGGGCACAGGCTGTGCACCGAAATACAACAAACCACGATCTAGCCAATCACCGACAAGATGGTTGGGGGAGGGGGTGGGGGGTTAGTGACAGTTAGTCAGTTAGTCATGACAGTTATGGAAACATGGGGAGAGGGGCGAGCTTGCTCTGTTATGTTTGGTATTTACATGGAACGTCAGAACAGAAGTGACGTCATGCTGGAACTCATAGTGTACCTTTAATTGATAGGACAGCTAGGTGAGAACGGGGAGAGAGAGGGGGAAGACATGCAGGAAATCGTCACAGGTCGGACTCGAAGCCTGGACCTCTGCATCGAGGCATGAACCTCTATGCATATGTGCGCCTGCTCTAACAACTGAGCCAACAGACAAGAGAAGATTTAACCTATTCATTTACCCTTGATCTCATCAAAGCGATGCCAACAAAGCAGGATTGCCGCTGAAGACACGAAGAAATGGTGCGATAAAGGGGAGCATTATGTGCACGCAGGTATAACTGGAGGATTGCTGCATTCAAAGTGATGCCGTCATTGCATTAAAAAAAACACACGCAAAAAAAACACAAGGACCATCCAAGAAAAAAAGCAGACATATGTACAGAAAGGCAAGAGCACAATCAGAGGAGACGTTTTACGCTGACAAACAATCTTTCGGAAATGTTTCTAAAACTGTTTGAAACTTTGGGAATTCTCTCTTGTTTGCGGTACATTGAAGTGACTTTTCCTCAAGCACAGCTGGTCTTAAAATCAGTTGGTCGTGTTGTCGCAAACACCAAAGAACACATACACAATACAACACAGTGGACACAAACTCACAAACTCTCTCTCACACTCACACACACACACACACACACACACACACACACACACACACACACACACACACACACACACAGATGTGAAACGTGTGCCATCCATGAACTACTACGTCGGTGGAGGTGGTGGGTGAGATGGCGGGAAGTATGGTGCACAAAGCTTGCAACCTGGTTCTGTTTTCTGACAAGAGAAGATTTTTTTTTAAAGATATTTTTTGGGGCTTTTAACGCCTTTAAAGGTGCACTATGAGTTCCTGCGTGGTTTCAGCGCGATTTCATTTTTTGTTTCAAATTGTAGGCATCTCTCCTTGACCCGCTAGCTGCCTGCCTGCCCCCTGAACACACTGCGAAAAAAGCCCGTCTCGGGAGACAACACAGGGGTCGTAAACGTCAAACAAACACTAGGGGCACAGGCTGTGCACCGAAATACAACAAACCACGATCTAGCCAATCACCGACAAGATGGTTGGGGGAGGGGGTGGGGGGTTAGTGACAGTTAGTCAGTTAGTCATGACAGTTATGGAAACATGGGGAGAGGGGCGAGCTTGCTCTGTTATGTTTGGTATTTACATGGAACGTCAGAACAGAAGTGACGTCATGCTGGAACTCATAGTGTACCTTTAATTGATAGGACAGCTAGGTGAGAACGGGGAGAGAGAGGGGGAAGACATGCAGGAAATCGTCACAGGTCGGACTCGAAGCCTGGACCTCTGCATCGAGGCATGAACCTCTATGCATATGTGCGCCTGCTCTACCAACTGAGCCAACAGACAAGAGAAGATTTAACCTATTCATTTACCCTTGATCTCATCAAAGCGATGCCAACAAAGCAGGATTGCCGCTGAAGACACGAAGAAATGGTGCGATAAAGGGGAGCATTATGTGCACGTGGCACAAAAAAAAATAAAAAAATATATATATATTCTGGCCTGTCTCCATGCAGAACAGTCTATATTTATTCAACTGCGTGGTTTGACGTTTCCAGTTACACATGCAGTACAGCGCCACTCATTCACACCGAGTAGCTCAACCTGAGTGTGTACTATTCAAGGTTGGACTGACATAAAAGAGTCAAAAAGAGAGAAAGAGAGAGGCTGGGAGAAAATAAGAGAGAGAGAGAGAGAGAGAGAGAGAGAGAGAGAGAGAGAGAGAGAGAGAGAGAGAGAGAGAGAGAGAGAGAGAGAGAGAGAGAGAGAAAGAGAGAGAGAGAGAGGAAAAGAAAGACGAGACGGGAACGGGCATTCAGTGCGAACCGGCTTGGTGGAGGCAGGAAGTGGGATGGAAGTGGCGCAAGCGGTAACGTGAAGGAGGAAGAAGGAGAGAGAGAGGGGGCTGAGGGGGCTGCAGGTACTGTAGCTTCTCACATTCATGCTCTGTTGGGAGTGCGCTCCAAAAGAGACAGCGGAAAGAAAAAAAACACGGCTGCTGGAGCGAGGCCGAGCCGACATGAAAGGGGAGAATGACGGAGCAGAAACAGGGAGCTTGTCAAAAGAAGGGCAGCGGCAAAAAGACGAGGGCAACGAGAAGGAACACAAGGAGAGGAAAGGAGGAGGAGGAGGCGGAGGCGATATTTAACCCTGAGCCGAGTTCAGACATTAAACCTGCTAATTTTTAACCCCCAAGCCACGAGCAAGAGACAAAACACCAACACGCACTCTCTCTCACACACACACACACACACACACACACACACACACACACACACACACAGGTGCAAACAAACCCCGACTACCGGGGAAACAACACTGTCCTAAAGTCTCTACACGGGTCTCTGGAGCTGGCGAGGTCAGGCACAAACCAAAAGAAATCACTCAAAACCATAAACGCACAGATCGGAACCGGACGGAAACATTTAAGCACAGAACACACAGACATGCACACGCGTACACATATACAGTGCGTGAGTGTGGGTTGTTGGTGGTGGTGAAGGCGTGAGGCGTTCAAAGACAGGAGGTAAGGCAGCGCATCGACAACACAGCATCATGGTTCGTGTGTTAAGATGGAGGTCTGAAAAAGCGGAGACGGTGGATACACACACCATGGGAATGGGCCAGAAACAACACTGAGGTAGATCTGAACAATGGAGATGGTCATGTTTTGTGGCAACGATGACTTGGTCGATGGTTTCGGTGATGGCGGTGGCGGTGGAGTGCCGGGGGTCATGGGGGGGGGGGGGGGGGGGGCGACAACACTGGTAATGGTAACGGTGGAGAGCGGAGGACGTAGGCAGGCGTTGGCCCCAACCCCCGGCGTCGGACCCCTCCCCCAACCTGAGTGACTGCGGTGTTACCTGGGCTGGCCAACGCTCCCAGGGAGGCGGCGTTGGTGGACAGGGGGTTAGCGGTGTTGGGACTGGCGGAGTTTTGGGCCGCCGCCGCCGCCGCTGCTAAAGTGGCCAGGTTCTGCAACTGCAGAGCACTCATACCTGGAGAGAGGAGCCAGAGAGGGTGGTGTCAAAACCTGGGGAGCGAGGCTGAGGCGTGGGCTGGGTCGCCTGGCTGGACCGGTACAGCGTGCCAGAGGACAGTACTGAACATGAGTTAGCTGCCTGGTGTCCGGAGGGTAAGGGTTAGGGTAAGGGTTAGGGTTAGGGGTTAGGCGTGTATGGATATACTCTACTGTGTTCATATGTTGTTGGTTTTGCTTTAGACAGCTTTAGCGTATCTTTGTGAAGAGTCTGTAGTGTGTGAAGGCAAGCTGCAGCAGCTGATTCCGCTAATAAGTCCCAGATGTGTCGGAATCAGTGAAAGCAGCTGTTTTGGTGTTTAGGTTTGGTGCACTTCTGTGAGGCAGACCTTCTCTGTCTGGAGGCAGAAACAATCTCACTGATTTCGTTGAAATTATATTTTCCTGTCTAAGGAAAGATCAGTGGAGAAGGCTAAAAAAATATAGGAGGTAACTAACCTTTATAGTCTAGTTATCCAATAATTTTTGCCAATTATATTACTTGGGATTCAAATAGAGCTCCTTCTTTGCTCAGCTAAGTTGTGCTTGTATAAATAAAAGCCTGAATGGTCAGTGATTAGAGCCTGACTGATGTGGGACTTTTGAGGCTGATATTGACATCTATAGTATGAAAGGGGCGCTTAGGGTGCCTTTTCAACATCTGTCTGGGGATAACAGATGAAAATAAGCATTTCAGGCTAATTTACAGTTCTTTCATTTCTGTAGATAAATGAACACGCCTTGCCTTTTGCATAAACAGTCTCCCTTTCACACACTTTTTTTTTTTTGCAGAAAAACATCAACTCCAATTTGATTATCAATATCATTTGCAGTTTTTACTTTTCAACATCATGTGCAATATTACTTTTTATTACTTTACAATATCATGCACAATATTAATTCTAAATATAATGTGCAATATTACTTTTCGATTTTAGTTTACCTACTACTAAATGCATCTTACTTTTATTGATATTCTACAGGTCGTGGTGTTAGCATTACTCTTATACACGCTACATTTATTACTCTATTGCTTTTTATTCTGACGTTGTTGTAATAACAATTTCAATCATGAAAGTTATTTTCTGAGGCAGGCTATTTAGCAATAACAATAAACTTTGTTCTCAAAAAATGACAAGATGACAACACATTTTGAACAGTAAATTACTCTGAACTATAACAAAGATGTACTTTACACTTCAATTAATGAGGATAAGGTATATATATATATATGTCTGTAATACGCAGACATCAGCCTCCTGTAGATAACTCTCGCCACAGTGGCTTTTAGCTTTAAAAATAAGAATTAAACTGCATCCCATTCAGCAGTCACAATGTAGTTGAGGACACCTGCAGGCTGAACTCCCCTCATTGTTAATCTGCACGCTGGCATTAGCATACAGGCCTGTACTTAAGCATAATTAACGACTACAGGCCAACATCCAAATGATGGTGAAGCAAAGGCTATAAAACTGCCTTCTCTGAGTACAACTAACCCTTTCACCTTACTCCATGAATATGTGTGTTTGTGCAAGTGTGTGAGTGAGTGTGTGTGTGTGTGTGTGTGTGTGTGTGTGTGCGTGCGTGTGCGAACATTACGAGGCAAAAACCCTCATGAAGCAAAAATACAGAATCAGACACCAGAGTTGTTCTTACCACAGAGGCGCTTCCTCAGACTCATGAGCTTCGTTAGAGTTAAGAGTTAAAGGGTGGACACTGTCAATGTGAGGTGTATGTGTCGTATATACAGTCTGAGTGTATATACAGTACCATGGGAATACGCACACGCGCACGCACACGCACACACACACACACACACACAAAAATAGACACACACAAACAAGACACCATGAAGAGGATCCATCTTGTTTGACACCGTGTTGAATGGTTTGAGGTTGTAACATCCAAACAGAGATATCCTTCACCCAGACAACCCGACTGAACGCAGCCAATGACAACAGATGGCTGAATTCATCACTGGGATTCACAGTTCTGATTGGTTAATTAAAGATATATTTTACAAAAAGGCCACTGCCTGTTTCTAAAAATCTCTCTTGTTTTTTTTCCGAGGTTGTCGTGATGAGCAGCTGCAGCAGGGAGTGTGTGGGTGTGGGGGTGTGTGTGTTCGCTGTAATGAGCAAGTACAATTGTGACAAAACAAAACAACCTCATCTGTGCTTACTTACGAGCGCGTCGAAGCCAAAAACAATCTTGTTTTCGAAGCGATTTTCTCCAATTTTCTGTTATACATCGACAGCTAAAATGGATTTCTGTTTTGTTACGGAAAAGGTGGGAAT
Source organism: Sander vitreus (assembly GCF_031162955.1). Classification (NCBI taxonomy): domain Eukaryota; kingdom Metazoa; phylum Chordata; class Actinopteri; order Perciformes; family Percidae; genus Sander; species Sander vitreus. The sequence continues at coordinate 20,392,720 of NC_135877.1, read as the reverse complement.
AAAACAGCCGTTTGGGTTTCTGTGAATAAGTGCTCAAATCTTGCACTAATTCACACCGCGTTTTATCTTTTTTTTCTTTAAAGTGCACCACATGAGTAAGCAGCAGCTGGCTCACGCAGACTCCTTCTCGACCCTGCAGAGCGACTTGCACAGAGAGAGAGAGAGAGAGATGAAGGCTGTTTAGTAGAGCTCTCCTTCACGGCTCTTTATTGCGATTTAAAAGACGTTTTTATTTCCCTGCCCTTTCCTCCTCGGTGGTTTTGACCACAGAGGCTCAGATCTACTCACACACAAACGTTTTCAAGATAATACCACCACTTCAGTACGTTTAAAATGCTAACAAATAGTCATTGTATTTACTTCGTTCACCTTGGCTGCACTCTCCTTTCATTCCTATTTTCCTCGTCCCATTCCTTAATTTCTTTCCTTTATCTGTTCCTTCCTGCCTTGTGCTTCAGCTCTTTTTCCGGTTTCTTTCCTTTCTTTTCCCAATTCCCTGCCTTCCTTTATCCCATTTCCTTTTTTCCTTACCTGTCCTGCTTTTTTCAATCATCTTTCCCTCTTCCATTTGCTCTGCTCTTCTTTTCTTGCCTTTTTTTTCCTCTTATTTTGTCTTTTCACTTCCCTTTTTTCCTGTTCTTTCCCCTTCTCTTTTCCATTCCCTTTCCTCTGCTTCTGGGCCCTTTAACATCTTCTTCCTTTCCTCTTTCCTACACTGTCTTTTTCCTTCCCTTTCCTGCCTTTCACTTCCGGCTTCCTATCACTTATTTCCTCCCCATTTTGTTTCCCTTTGTTTTCTTTCCTTTCCCATTTTCATTTCCTTCACTGCCTTTTTCTTTCTTTCCTTTCCTCCTTTCCACTATACTCATCTTTTTCTATGCCTAATTCCTCCGTACTTCCGCCTCTTTTTCCATTTCTTTTTCTTTGCCTCCCTGCATTTTTGATCTGTTTTCCTGCCTTCCAATTTTCCATATCTTAACTGCCTTTCCCTCCTCTTTTTTTTCTATTTTCTTTCCTGCTTTCTCTGTCCTCATTTCTTCCGTGGCCTTTTACTCATCCCCCTTTCCTCCTCTTTTAGCCTTTCATTTCGTTTTCCTGTCTTCTCTTCCAATTCCCATTTTCTTACTTGGCATTTCCCTCCTCTTTTCCATTTCTTTCCCTGTCATTCTTCTTCTATCTTTTCCTAACCTCCCTTTCTTTCCCGGTCTTTGCCAGATGACAGGCGACTCCACAGCGGCTCTCTGTCTCTCTCTCTTTCTCCTCTCTACCTCTTTCTCCCGGTTTTTCTCAAAGCAACTCCGTCGCAATTCTTACTTGCATTCGTCAAAGGAAAACAAGCAGCAGGCATGATATAAAAATAACTGGGTTAGAGGGGAACAAAGTCGAGATGAAGCCGTATACGTACGGAGAGAGAAGGCAAAGAAAGACAGACAAATACAATCTACTCCCCGCATCAGAGTCGGGAGTATCCGGGCCTGTGCAGATGGTAAGTGAATGTGTGAGCAACTATGAGCACATATGTGTGCGAGGACGCGTGCGTGTGTGTGTGTGTGTGTGTGTGTGTGTGTGTGTGCGCGTTCCATGCAGCCTGTATGGCAGTGCTGGGCTGCACCAGGCCGGCGTTGGCTGCGTCTAATTGAATGCTCATTGGTGTAATTGAAGCCTCTCAGCTCCTCGTGTTAAGGACTGGGACCAGATGTCATTCAGCTGTGTCACATATCCTGCCAATCACTAATGCTCTCTCTCTCTCTCTCTCTCTCTCTCTCTCTCTCTCTCTCTCTCTCTCTCTCTCTCTCTCTCTCTCTCTCTCTCTCTCTCTCTCTCTCTCTCTCTCTCTCTGGTGCGCAGATGGAGGACCACCAGATCTCCAGATTCAGACGCCGTTACTCGCCCTCGCTTCCAAATCCCTGAGCCTATTTATCCGTGCGAGTGTGTGTTTGTGAGGAAAAGTGTGTTTGAGCTCAACAGCAACAGAGTGAGCACACAATTTAAAATCAGCCACAGGGAAATTGCGAGGCATTGTAACTCAGGGGAACACGACAGAAAAGAAACCGGAGGATACAAGACGGGACTCGCCACTTAAAAAAAAAAAAAACACTCCCATCACACTCAGACAGTGTTATTGTGTCTCGGCAATTTCCCTATCCTGTCCCCCCCCCCTACCCCCCTCGCGTCAGCTGACTAAAGAGTGTACAATTAAGAGCTGACACCATACTAACAAACTCACAGAAGGATAGAAGAAAAAGAAGAGCGAAGCAGGGGAGAACAGACAGAGTGTGAAGGCTGGAGGAGGGAAGCGTAAAAAGGTGAGATGAAGAAACGGAGAGGGCGGGAGGCGCAGGAGTGTCTGCAAAAAAAAAAAGAAGAGGCTTAAAATAAATAGAAAAAAGGAGAGAGAGTGGGAAGAAAGGAGAGTAAAAAAAAAAGTCAGAGATGATGAGAGAGCGAGTATCCACGGGTCCCTGGAAGTATTAAATAACCCCAAATTTAAAGCCCGAAAAAATTATATTTCTTAAAGACAGATTTTATCTTGTTCAACAGTTAATAGGAGGCCTCTTGGCACGCTCAAGGCTTAGATTAATACAGAACTGGGTTAATACAATATGCATTTTTTATTGCATCAGCCTCACTTAGGAGAATTGGGCTCGTCCCTTACCATTTCCTATTTCTTTGTGTCCCTTTTTTTCTTCTTATTCAACCCATTTAGAGTTTGAAAACTTTCACTGGCTACATTCACTGCAAAAGAAAATGGATGTCTTACTTCCCTTCCTTAAATTCAATTCTTGTAGCGTTAAAAATGGCTATAAAGGGCTAAAAAAATTGCCTCGGACCTGCAGATACTCTTGAAAAGCAAAATATGGAAGATGACAGATCACAGAGATCCTCACAGAGTGAGAGAGCAGTAGATGGCGCCAGCCTGCAGTGCAAGACATCCACCAAAAGGAAGCCCACTTTTAACCATTTCCCCCCCCCCCCTCCACTCTACTTTTTCTTTTTCTTCCCCCACCGTCCTCTTTCCTGCGATTCATCCATCCCCGGCAAAGCCTCGGTGCTACTGTTACACGCCCGGGGCGCAGCTCTTGTCTGGCCTCATTAAAAGATCAAGACAATTCTTAGCAACAGTTAATAAATCTTCGGGGCAAAGATCTCTCTTTACTCCGCCACGCGAGTTCATCTGTTATGCTCTTTGGTTCCTCTTAGAAGACTGTGAACAAAAAAATAAATAACAGAGAGGCGCAACAAAAAGGGGCCATTGCCGGCGCAGTTACAGGAGAGTTTATCAACTGATTTTTTTTTTTCTTCTTCTTTTTGGACTCACCGGCCATCTGCTGGATCCCGCTGAAGGCTCCTAGGTTACTGGAGGAGGTTGCCTGCTGGAGCAACTGATGGCAAAAGAAAAAATAGAAGAGAGCGAAAGAGAGAGAGAGAAGGAGAGAGAAGGCAGAGGGGAAAAAAGAAGAGGGAGAAACCAAAGTGAGCTGGGTGGATACAGAAACAGTTTAACACAATGTCTATACAATGCTACGCTGGGAAGCTAAAGCCGTAATGAGCGGGTTTAGCAGTGTGGTTCATCGCCGCTCAATGAGTAAATGAGCTGCTAATATAGTTTGAGCTCTCCTCTAAGCAAACAGCGTTTGTATTCCACCGCCATTCTCCCAGACAAGTTGAGCATGAAAGTGCCAATCTAGCCGACTAATTAGATTCCGGAAACAAAAGTGGAATACCGATGCTGTCAAAAACTCATCCTTCAAAGACTTGAATTAACAGCAAATTAACATCTTGTTTCTATTGTGTCTGTGGTCCCCCCCCACTTTCCGGAATAGAGCTTAATCTTTTCAAAAAAGTCTGAAAGAGAGGCTTGAGTGGCCGGTTAGCTCAGTTGGTAGAGCGGGCGCATATATACTGAGGTTTATTCCTCGATGCAGAAGGTCCAGCGTTTGAATCTGACCTGTGATGGTTCTCATGTATGTCTTCCCCCCTCTCTCTCCCTCCTTTCATATCTCAGTTCCTATCCAATTAAGGCAGAAATGCCCAAAAAGAAAAAAAAAGAAAAGAGGATTGAAGATGAAGGAGAAATCTGGGAGCCCAATTCACAAAACACTTTTTTTTATCTTAAATTTATTTCCCTTTAAGGTTAATTTAGAAACTGAAGCGCAATGAGTCAAGGGTTAGTGCCGAGACATTTTACAGGAAGAGTCCTGAGTTTGAGGCTCTGAAAAAGGGCCGCAGAGACATGGGGGAGAGAATGAGGTTTCTGAACCCTACTTTAAAAACAAAAAAGATCCCACAAAATCCCCCAATCAAACAAATCAACCGATGAAGGTCTCAGATGCTGTGCAGCAGAGCCTCCACTGCAGGATTTCTCAAATTGGGTATCAGTGGGCTCCCGGGGGTTTCACACTGTCCCCCAGCCAGACCAGTTTTTTTGTTTAAACTATTAATAGGGCAATAGTGCAGCTTCTATTTACGTTCACAAAAGGGCTCGTTTTGCCACTGACAGGCTCAGATTAATATTCTAAGTGGCTGACAACATTATGGAAAGTTTTTTTTTTTTTAAAGAGGTCGACCTTTCTGTTAAAGGGTAAGATCCTTTTTTTAAACATAAAAACATCCACAAAATTGCATTCGCTAAAGCCACCAGACTCCATGTAAATAAACGTTGACAGACACAAAATAAAACTAGGAAGAGCCATTTTTGGTCGTCTTTCCACTTTTCCAACCATCACAACTGTAGTTTTGGTTGAAATAAACACATATGCTGCGTTCCAGACACACCTTTCACTTCAAAACATGACTCACGACTTGGTAGCGTTCCAGCATGTCATCATTCAGATGAACTGTGATTGAGTGAAAGTCGGTTTAGTTACGTTTATGTACAGCTGATTTGTGCGTATGATGATAAAAATAATGACATTTGGCACACCGTCAAAGAGGGCTAGCTAAACCGTTGCCGTTGGCAGGGTTCAGGTTAGGCTACCTAACGTTAACGTTAGCTAGCGACTACCTAACGTTGATGTTAGCTAGCGCTAGCTGATACTAGCGATTTCTAGTCGGCGACATATTTTGGTCTTCATTAGTAAACATAACCTGTAGTAGTACACAATCGCATGTGTATTGTTTTGATTACAATGTGCGGAATTACTTTACGTTGCCTATTTATGTCTATTTATTTCTATTTCTCACTGTTAACGGTATGTACAGCATCAACAGGAGTTGCCATTGTTTATGTGTGTGTGACGTCAAAAACTGTAACTGGGAGTACAGCGATCTGGTACGAGTTCACGGGTAAGTTACGGGTTTGACTGCCGTTCCAGGGCACTTTCACGGGTAGAAGGTTGTGAAAACATGGGTTACGGGGTGGCCTGGAACGCGCCAAGTTTACTGATTTACATGTGAAAATATGTTAGCTCTATACAAACTAAAAGTATTGTTTTTTAAATGGAGTCTGGTGGGTTTGGCGCTAGCAATCTCAGAGCTGTTTCTGGTTAAACAGAAAGGTCTCAAAGAGGTTTTAAAAAGGTCGATCTCTGTTGGGATCATATCCATAATGTTGTCAGAAACTTAGAATAATAATCTCAGCCTTTCAGTGGCAAAAAAAAAAGCACTTTATTGGACGTAACTGACGATGCACATTTGCCCCATAGGTTTACATTGCAGCCTGGTCTGTGGGTGCCAGTAACAGCGTTCATGCTTAACACTGGACCAATTTCAAAGATTGTTGATCCTATCAGTCCTCATTGAAAACATATATTATGGGCACCTAGCAGCTTCGAACCCTGTTCAGAGACCTCATTTCCTTCCAAGGGACAAAGGACGGAGGAGAGGAATCACAGCACAAGAAAGAAAGAGAGAAGAGAGGAAGAGACAGGAGGCCAGTGTATAGTGAGTATTTGGGTGTTTTTCAGGTCGGAGAGTTTGCGAATGGGGCACTGACTGCTGCGGCGTTGGCCATGGGGCTGTAGTAAGGGGTGGAGGAGGTGATGGTGGGTGACGTGGCGGCTCTCCTTACAGCCAGATACTGCGGGGTAAGGCCGCCCAGGCCCGTCAGGCTCCCCCAGGTGGTGGCACTGTTGAGCTGCTGCATCTGCTGCGCCAGCTGCTGCTGCAGACGCCGCTGCTCCTTGTCCTTCTGCGTGTCGGCGAACTTCACCACGATGGGGGACGAGCAGCCCTGCAGTGGGGGGAGGGAGGGAGAGGGAGAGGGAGAGGGAGAGGGCGAGGAGGGAAAAGAAATGATGAGAGGGGCAGAGAAGAAGACTTTGATTGTGTTGTCTTCCCCGTCGACCAATTTATGAAAATAAAATGTTTTGGCGCTTTTTTCCAGCGGTTTTTGCACTTTTTTCTATGCTTTTGACACTTTTTAAAATGTTTTTGTCACTTTTGTCGAACGCTTTTTTTCCGTTCCTTTCCGAAACCTAATTCATATGACATTATGCCTCATTTTTGAGTTAAAAAAGCAGAAATTATGAATTATTTTGATTAAATGTTAAGATCAGAGGATGTTCAGTGGATCACAGACTAGTTTATGCCAAAGTTTAAGGCTGATCTATGCTTCGATGGCGTACTCCTGCAGTAGAGGTCTGATCGGGCCAAATTTTTCCGTCTGAACCGGGCTCGCGTCTGACAGAGCCGTGCCCGAACCCGGCCCGAGCCCGACAGGCATTAAGATATTTATGTCCGAGCCCGACCCGAGCCCGACACAGTTAAAATCTCGTTTTTTTCTCATACTAATGACTCATGTACTTTTGTTTGTGTGGAAAGCCCGCTTTTATTAAAGGGATACTTCACCGATTTAGCATTAAGCTTTGTATCAGTAGAAACCCGGTAGTATTTTTGAATGACCGTGCTTCCCTCCCTCATGTCCCCCTGACTGGGGAGATCTCTGTACTGTGGGTCTGGAAAAAGCCTCAGATGATGCAAAGTGACGATTTTTGCGTCATCTGAGGCTTTTTTGCCCAGAGGCTATGAACTACAGTCCAACTTCCGCATATTTCAAACCCGCCCATAGGGGGTTGGACTCCGGCATTCTCCGAAATTCCACAAAACAAAACGAGTGTCAGCCATCTTGAATCCTCGCGTAGCTTTAGTGGCTTCTCAGCATCAAAACTTTAGATAGATAGATTTATTCATCCCGAAGGAAATTTTAGAACAATTATGTGCATTCAAACTACCGCACACGTGTACCAACGGGATACATTGGTACAGATCGGAGCTATGCAGGACACTTTATTACAGACGGAATACTCGACACAGCTTCGCCCGCCTGCTATGGAGCCCAGCGGTGCTGATCGAAGCCTCTGGCCGGTAAAGGGACATCATCAGCGGCGGACGTTGAGCGAGTTTGTAGGTGGAAAACTAACGTTAGCCGGCCATCTGTTCCATCAATCCTGCTTGCAAGTGTCCGCTCATTAGACAACAAACTGGACTACATCCAACTTCAACGAAACTCCCAACGCGAGTTCAGAGACTGCTGTGTTTTTGTTGTTGTGGAAACAATTGCTATGGACTATGCAGCTACCGCTCTGTCGCCGGGTAAGACTAGTGGAGGTGAGCTGTGTTAACACGGAATGCCTGCCGCATAAATGTGGGTGCTTGTATCCAACTAACTGCTAACTGCTGGTGGAGTTTGTGACTGTTAAATGCCGACCATTCTACATTACACGCAAATTTGTACCAAATGCTAATGCTAGTAGCTAGCTATGTGTTAGCTGAACCTTACGGAGCATATCATGTGTACTAAATGTAGCCTGTTTTGTATGTCGTTTTTATATAATGTCGTTTTTATATAATGTCGTTTTCATATATTTTAATTGTGTAACCAATTGAGCCACGGTGAAACGTTGTTTCGTGTATATGGTCGAAGTGACAATAAAACAGACTAAAGTTGAGTTGACTGTCTCACTGTCTGTCTGTAACGGTAGGCGTGGCTTGGGGGTAGACGCTAAAGCAGCAAAGCAAGTGCATTCTGGGATTTGGTGTCTTTCATCCACATGAGCCAAAAACACATTTTTTAGCTTTTCTCGGACTAGAAGCCACCAATTTCTAAAAGAAAATGCACATTTGTACTATATAAGTGATTCAATTTAAAGATATATTAATCTTTACAACGGTGAAATATCCCTTTAAGCAACTATAGGAAGGCATTCGGAAATGTCAACAGATGAGCGCATCAGCGCACATGTTCAATGTGTTAACCTTTCCTGCTTGCTTCGATTCCGACCGTGGTCAGAAAACCAGGGGAGACTCGTTACCTCCAGGGCCGACGTTATATAACGATGAATGAACTTGGCTTTCAGTCTGGGGTTTATCTCGGACACCGCACACACTGTGTACAAAACTTAAACTTATTCCACCAACTCTGCTCCGGTCGCATCTACACGTCTGCTTCCTCTTTCTCTATCTCTCGGGTACCGTCGGGCCCCTTCGGGCTCGGGTCGGGTATCCATGCCTTATTCCGCAGACCCCTCTGCGTTGCCGCAAACCGACAGACCGCAAGAACTGTGATTGGTCAACTCGTCCTGTGTGTTGATAGTTGGTGTTTCAAGCAGCCTACTGTGGGGAGTAGCAACATGCTAGTTCACTGACATGAGCTTTGCAAATAAAATCAAGACATATTTTGGTTACAATGACGGGGTTATCTGTTTGTAAAGTGTCTATATGTCGGTAATGTTTTGAAATGAGCACTTTGCCAGCAAGCAGTATTTTGTGGGCAGTTGTGCTAAAGTTTGCTTGCTACCATAAAATAAACTGGCTGGCAGACACTTCCGAAAGGGTCACGACGCCGTAGGAGCGACGCTGTAGCTACGGCGTGGAGTTGACGCAGAAGCGTAAAACAGCTTTTAGTCAGGATACGGTTTTGAAAGCATTTAAACATGTTTTTCAAATGTTATAAAATTATATAAAACACCCAAAATTCAATACAACTAATCATCCATTTTTATATATGATTCACCATATTGGAGGGAATGCTCATTTTTGTATCATTATTCTCATTTTCATTGAACATTTTTAAATGATTATAGTGTGATTTTTGGTGAGGATCTGTACCAAACAAAGATGTTTCCTTTAGTCTGTAGGACAGGATTTGTAGACTGGGACGTCTCTGCAGCACCACAATACTTAATTTAGAATAGTTTTACACATACCCCCCCTCCCCCAGCAATGTGGATATTGCACTAGTCCAAATAGTGATTAATTGTGCAGCCCTAACCTATAGACTTAAAATCAGCTTATTCACCCATACACTCATAAACCCTCACTCGTGCATGCACACACATGCGTACAGAAGAGGAGAAAGCAGAGGGAAGAAAAGAAAAAAAGAAAGAAAGAAAGAAAGAAAGAAAGAAAGAAAGAAAGAAAGAAAGAAAGAAGAGGAGCAAATTGAAAAAAAGGGAAAGAAGAGAAGAGCAGAGTTGGAAAAAGAGGAGAGAGGAAGAAGAAAGAAGAAGAACTGGGGAGAGGGACAGAGAAGAGGATGAAGCAGAGGAAGAAAGGAAAAAAATGAAGAAGAAAGAAGAGGAGCAAATATGAAGAAAAGGAAAAGAAGAGAACAGCAGAGGAGAGGAGAAAATAACACGACAGGAACGAAAAAGGAAAATGGGGGAGAAGAGGAAGATAAAGGGGATAGGAAAACGAAAGAAGAAGAGGGGGCAGAGCAGAGGAAAAAGCAGAGGAGACAAGACGGGAGAGAAGGAAAAAGAAAAAAGAAAGAAAGAAGAGGAGCAAACTTGAAAACAGGGAAAGAAGAGAAGAGCCGAGGAGAAGGAAAGAGGAGACATAACAGGGCAGGAAAGAAGAGAGGAAATAGGGGAGAAGAATGAGATAAAGGGGAGAGGAGAGGAAAAGGATAGAAGAGAGGGGTAGGATAAAAGAGGAGACAAGAGAGGACAGGCGAGAAAGAAGAGCAGAGGAGAACAGATGAAAGAGGAGAGAAAGGAGAGGAAAAAAGAAACAGAAAACGGGAGAGGAGACATGGAGGAAAGGACAAAGGAGGAAACAAGAGGAGAGGAGAAAGGAGAGACGAGAGAAGGGGAAAGAGGAGGAAGAGATGGGGGATTCAAGAAAGATAAGCGCAGAGAAGAGGGGAGAAAGAAGAGCAGAACAGATGAAAAAGGAGAGAAGAGGATGAGGAAAGAGGGAGGAAAAGAAGAAAAAGACGAGCAAAGAAAATGGGGGAAAGAAAAGAAGAGAAGACAAAAGATGATTAGGCAAAGGCATAACAATGAAGGATCTTATGATGATGGACAAAAGCAGAACCACAGAAGATGGTACAGAACCACACACACACACACACACACACACACACACACACACACACACACACACACACACACACACACACACACACACACACAGAGTCACACAGGAAAGATGACTCTAAAGCCAGTGGGCTTTCTTCTTTCCCCCCACAAGGGCTCAGTTATCTCTGAGTCCAGAACGGTTTCACCAGAAACAGATTTCCTGAGTTCTCCAACTATTTCATCATCTCATATGAGGAGAGACTTGATGTGTATGTATGTGTGTGTTGGTGTATGTATTAGTGTGTGTAAGAGAGAAAGAGAGAGAGAGAGAGAGAGAGAGAGAGAGAGAGAGAGAGAGAGAGAGAGAGAGAGTGTAAAAAGGCAGAGAGAGAGGTTGAGAAGGCCAGAGGAAGATTTCGAGATTCGGACAATCAAAAGAAGTGTATCTAATTGTCCGAAATTCAAATTCCTCAGAGCAGGAATGTGAGTGTGTGTGTGTGTGTGTGTGTGTGTGTGTGTGTGTGTGTGAATGAACCTGTCACACAGGGAGAAGGAGAAAAAAACAAAAAACAACGCTCCTGATGAAAGCTGCAGCGATGGCTGGAACACAGCGAAGCTGAAACGGAAAGTTATAACCTATCACACCACACCATTACTCACACACTGCAATCAAAGCCTAACTACGGGGCAAATCCGTTTAGAAACAAAGGCAATGTGCTACAGGAGAATAAAAAAACCTTTTGATTGAAACATTTAGTTTGAGGCACGATCCGCACTCAGCAGGGGAGAGCAGGGATTTGGCTACTGTGCAGATAGCGCAGCACACAGTCAGAGCGGAGATATATGTCAACTGTGTGTAAGCGAGTGTGCGTGGCTGAATGTGTCTTTGCAGGTAAATGTATGTTGTAAAAGTCTTTTTTTTGTATAAAAGACTGTGGATCACTATGTACACTTTCAAATGTCAATTCAGTAAAATCAACTCAACTTTTAGCATTAAAGGGATAGTTTGGATCTTTGGAACGGTTGTATGAGCTACTTCTCCATAGTCAGTGTATTAGCTACAGTAGATGGCGGTCGGCACGCCCCCAGTTTGGAAACATATTTTAGCCACCTAAAAACAGGACCACCAACTGTATGCTATATTTAGAAATATTTTCATCGCTTTATCTTGCTGTTTTGGGGCTTTTTTGGCCTTTATTGGATAGGTACGGTGGCCGAGACGGTTCAACACAAATACAAAAGCCACAACACAAACCCAAAAGCTACAACACAAACACAAAAGTCAAGTTGTGGCTTTTGTATTTGACTATACTTTTGTAACCGTCTCAGCCACAGTAGATAGGACAGCTAAAGACACGGAAGAGAGAGAGAGAGAGGCAGATGACAAAGAAAAAGGTTCAGAATCGGACCCGGGCCACTGCGTAAGGACTGGGCCTTAGTACATGGGGCGCACGGTTAACCAGGTGAGCCACCAGTGCACCCCAGCCACCAGACTCCTTGTACCTCGCAGAACACGGGAGTTGCTGGTCTACCGCTGGTTAGAACTAACTGTTCAGGGCAACGGTCGAGGTTTTTTGTTAAAGGAGTGTGGTAGCTTTGAAGAGAGCAGAGATGGATATAACAGCTTCAGTTAAATTGAAAATTAATTTTTTAGGAGACCTTTTTTTAGGTGGCTAAAATACGTTTTAGTGCTGCTCCGGTCCACTGCAATAATAAAAAAAAATTGTGTCCTTGAACATGTATAGTATTCACATGCCAAATAAAAACACTTCTGAGAACCTTAACTCATCCTGAAAACAATATTTTGTAACAAAGCGAGCTACATGAGGTGAAAACGCAATAACCCTGTACAAAAAGAGAGTGAAAACTGAGCAAAAACAGGATCTGGTAAGTTGACATCAGAACTAATCATAATTCAGTTATGCACAATTGTAAGGCAGCCGAGTTAGTAAAAATTTGACACCTAATGTTTATAGAGTGTAGCTGTATGCTTGTATATGCCAACACATTCTCACTTCCATCGTGTCAAAAAGCGACGTTTGGTCAGGAGCCTTGGGTGTTTATATATTTAGATGCGCTTGGTCGGAACTCTTTGTGTCACTCTTTGACGCTCTGGGTCACGATCCCTGGCGTCGCTATTTGACGCTATCTGGACTCGCGTCTAGCCGTTTGGCGTCATATTTAAACACGCTTGGTCGGGACTCTTGGCGTCTCTTTGTTGACGAGCTGGGTCGGGACTCTTGGCGTCACTTTTGGACGCCCTGGGTCGGGACGTATGTTTAACTGACATGCGGCACAAGAACGGGACAGTTAGGTTTAGGAAAAGATCGCGGGTGGGGGTTACAAAATGCAAGTTGCGAGTGACACGCGGGACAAGAACTCCGGTGGTGAAAGTCCTGTGTTGTTTCACCCATCCACCACCCCAACCAGCCTCCTTACACGGATCTTTCACACTACTCGCTCTTAATACTCCGTCATCTTACAGAGCGGCGGTCAAGCTGCTGCTATGCCCGGTGCGTTCCATACAGACGCAAAAAAGGGTGATTTTTGCGTCGATATCCAAGCGGCAGTATTTTACGAGTTGGGAGTGAGAACGGGCTGTGTATGCCTGTTTCCATGTGTGTGACCGGACAACCCCTCCTCTGTGGGCTAAGGCTCGACTTTATCAGCTGAATGAGCATGTCTCCTGTCTGATGGCGGCTGGGCCACATTTACTGCATCTCTCCACCAGTCATTTTCCCTCTTTATTCTGACCACTGACAGATAAAAGGAGAGGAGACGATGGGGGGAATTGCATTCGGAGGGAGAGTGTCAGTCTGGGGCCTCGCCGCCGCAGTCGATTCCCCTTGAGACAGGAGCTCCCTATACCTCTCTGCTAAATATCTCATTACTCCAGCTGACACCCAGCGAGCGGGGGGAAAACACAGCCCAGAATGAGAGTCCTGCCCTGGGAGAGGGGCCGAGGGCCAGGGGGTCTCCACGCTCGGGGCTACCAGTTCTCCCTAAAGAACTGGGGCTGCACTTTAAAGTTTCTCAGGCGATTGCCCTTAGGTGATCAAAACCGGCGGAGGGAAAGTGCCAGCTTATGCCATCTGTTGAAACAAATCATCATTGATTTCACCGTAGGGGGATTCTTTTTTAATAATTCATCATAGATTAGTAACAGCTTGGACTTTCATTTATCAAACACTGTGTGACTATAGTGATAATCAGTGAGTAGGATGAAACAACATCACTGTTTGGGCAAAACCATGTATTCACAAAAAAAAAAAGATTTCACATAAACCAAATTATTACATGCTTCTTAAAGCATTTTTTGACTATTTTTGGTCTGCATTATTTCTGCAATAGCCATTCAATGTATTTACATTCTGTAATTAGCTCTCTGTATAGTAGTCTTCATAGGACACCCACATACATTTGATATGTCTTTGTGGGTGTCCTAATGTGATGTGTTTTTTTTTTTTTATGTGTTACATGTTTTATGTTATGTGTTGTGCTATAGAATATGAAAAGATGTGTGGAAATGATTATCCCTATGGGATCTATTTATCTGTTAGTGGCGGTGTACGCCATTCCTGTGCTGGATTTAAATTGCCTTCATTGCCTGTATTAAGTTAGTGCTAACGCTAATCCGACATTTCTTACTGCTGCTGCTTCTCATTGAAAACATTCAACTGGCGAAACAAAGGATGTTTTCAATTTGTACAACAGACGCAGGACTATGTGTCACAGAGGTTAGCGCTGATCGTCATCGTGCATTCCTTAGTAAATCAGTTTAAAATATTACAGGGACTAATTTTACTGTGCCCTGCTGTTGTGTGGAAAGCTACATCACGAGTGCTAAATGAAATCACGATGCAGTTGCTTATAGAATAATGGAAAAAGGCCAATTATTGACCAACGTCTTTATGAAATCAAATTGAGTTTGGCTGCACTGTAAAGACACACCAGTTGCTCTGCGGTTGTCTTTCGGAACTACAACTACTAAAGCAAGAGTGAAGATGTTTGTATCATATGAGAACATTGGGAAGGGGTTTAATAAGGCTCCAAAGTTAATATTGGGGGAGAGAAAAACTGGCATGGCATTTTGCAAAGGGGTCCCTTGACCTCTCGCTTGGAGATAACTGAAATAAATGGGTTCATGGGGTGCCTAGAGTCATGCATTTACAGACATGCCCACTTTATGCTAATCCAATGCAGTTCTTCTCATGCGCAAATGTGTTATTTTCGCCTATTTTAAAATTCTGTATTTTAATATTTTTGCATACTGGGGTCCCTAAACAGTCCTGGAATGGCATAAATTGACTGGAAAGCTGGGACTCTTGTGGATTTAATGAGCCCAATTGTATTCATGCATGATGATGTTAGTCCCCATAGAAGCCATTTTATAGTAGTGAGACAATTTTTTAGAAAATTAAGCTCACTGCATACAATGACCTGTTGTGATCTCTAGGATAATCACAGCCTCATAAAACTTGACAACCACAAATTAGAGGCCTAGGGCATTCAGACGATAGTCTATATCAACGACGTTTCATTTCCGGATTTTTCAGGTGCAGCCGGAAATTCGCCGGATGTTCCTAATTTTCGGACGGATGTCCCGTTACCTTCCGCTTTCTTTGTGTTGTAATTATAAACTCTGGTGGATTTATGAGGACTATGGTTAACTGCTCCTCAGATCTCTGCAGGGTAAATCCAGACAGCTAGCTAGACTATCTGTCCAATCTGAGTTTTCTGTTGCACGACTAAAACTACTTTTGAATGTACACGTTTAACCAAAACCAGTTCCTTCCCGAGGCTATTTCGTCCGGCGCCTAGCGCCACCCACGATGATTGTGAATGATTTAAAGAAATGCCAATAAACCAGAGCACGTTTTTCTCCTATACTGGAATGCTGTGGGGACTAGCCAGACCTTCCTCCGCAGCGCTGTGGAGGAAGGGTCTGGCAATGCAAGACTAGAGGACGTATGGCAGTCATTGTTCCCAAATGAACCGGAACTCTAAATCTTTAGCATTATAACTTTAACAGGCAAGAGAGAAAGAATTTGAGACAAATCTCCTGAGCTTAAAATCCCAATCGATTATAAACTGGCACTGTGTTTTCTGGGTTTATAAAAATTCACATTTTAGATAACAGTACATCAAGACTTACTAAAATGAACTTTAGCCACAGAGTCTCCTTCTCTAAGGAACAACGTTATGTTCTCACCACCCTCGAAGCTTTATTTTAGTCCGTTTCAGAATATCTATCGAGCCAGCTAATGTTTATAGGTATTTGTTGCTGATGGGCGTCTGTGAAAACCCTGCCGCTGGGTGGAATTACACCTCATGTCGTGTGCGACTAAATGTAGTAAACCATCTGATTTGTTGTGAATTGGTCACTTTTGAGCACAAACAGCAGGGGGCAACATGATGACTCTACCTCTCTATGGGAGCCAACAAATTTCATGAGTCCCTCGTAGATTGTTTACACCTAATAATACACTGAGTGTATTAATAACATAAGAATACCATTGTGTGGTCGTAACAAAGTTGCTATTGTTTTGTCTTAAATGGTCTCTGGATTCAGAGATTTTGAAAATAACGTCATTAATTCAACGCTGGTGGTAGAGCATTGATTTATTTTTTGATACTATTTCAGGAGAGAGATCTATTAGCTGCAGACTGTCTCCCATGTTGCACAACTTTCACATCTGAAGAAAATAAAGCGCTCCAAGTCTCACAGGAAGCCTTCTCAGCAGGATACGTTTCTACAGGGAAAACACTCCTTTCTGAGATGTTATTTTTGTCTCGTTTCTTACAATGTCTTGACAAATCTTCCACACAAAAATCCCATACTTCTGGGTACATATCCTTACAGCATATATCATAAAGTTTGGATCGAGATTTGCATCGAAGGCACTGAAATATCGATGCGGGTTGAATGTCCCTCATAAATCCTTCCCTTTAAGGGTAACTTTGGTTTTTTCAACCTGGACCCTATTTTCCTATGTTTATGTGTCTAAGTGACTGATGGGAACAACAAGCAAAACAAGCTACAATGTAAGTTTTGGGGCAGTTGTGCACCTTCCATTTACGTTCACAAAAGTGCTAGTTTTGCGTGTCTGACAGCATTATGGAAAGGATTTCTAAGGAGGTCAACCTATCTGTTAAAGGTTAAGATACTTTTTTTAAAAACATAAAAACGTCCGCGAAATTGCGTTCGCTTAAGCTACCAGACTCCATGTAAATAAACAGTAATTTTAGCATCGTAAAATACACTTCATTCAAAGTCGACAGAAACAAAATAAAACTATGAAAAGCCGTTTTGGGTGTCTTTCCACTTTTCCAACAATCACAACTCTAGTTTTGGTTGAAATAAACCCATAGTTTACCGATTTACATGTGAAAATACTTAGGCTCTACTCAGGCTAAAAGTATTGTTTTTTTAAATGGAGTCTGGTGGGTTTAGTGCTAGTGATCTCAGAGCTGTTTCTGGTTAAACAAAAAGGTCTTAAATATGTTTTAAAAAGGCCTATCTCTGAAGGGATCCTTTCCATAATGTTGTCAAACATTTAGAATAATAATCTGAGCCTGTCAGTGGCAAAACGAGCACTTTTAGTGGACGTAACTGACGATGCACATTTGCTCTATAGGATTACATAGCAGCCCGGTCTACGGCTGCTGGTCACAGTATTCTTGCTTAATACTGGACCGATTCCAAAGATTGTTGTTCCCATCAGTCACTCACACACAAAAACATATGGAACATAGGGTCCAGGTTGAAAAAAAAAACGAAATTACCCTTTAAAACCAATCCAAACCTTTTGGACACCTGACAGATGACTGACAGATGGGTCACTGTAGGCTGATGCCATGACAACCTATAGTCTCAAAATGATACTGCAGACATAGCAATGAGCACAATTATGGTCTCCATATGTGCTGTAATTATTACGTAATTACAGCACATGGATAATTTGCTGTGGTTTGATCTTTTCTCACTGTCCACAAAAACAGAAAAAGTGAAACTTTTGTCCGTGCCAGACGTTACAGACTTTGTGATCGCCTTAACCAGGAGTTCACTCAGCTAACAAACCTGACTGTGCTCCCTGAAGCCAACTCTCCGAGACAACCGTGAAGAGAGCATTACACTTCACTTCCCATCTCTCCCAAAATGCTCCGACGCATACACGCAAACTGAACTTATAAGCTCCGGTCCGTTTACCTTGAAAATCAATCTCTCAAAGCTTTTCAAGAGAGTTTATGTGCCGTGAGCCTTCCCCATCTCATTTATTTCCCACTCACATAGCCTTTAAATGTCAACGCATGTGAGCTGCAGCTACTTAAAGGAACGCACGAGGCACTGTTAACTATAGGAGTCCGCACACCAAGTCTGAGTTCTTTGGGCACTTTTGTTTTAACCCATTGTCCCAAAATCGGAGACACACTGAGTCAAAAGCAAGCCTCAAAAACACAGTGATCAATTTAATACTTGGAACAACGTCCCAGATGATCTTAGGCATTGTCTAAAAACACTTAAAACCTTCTTGTTCACTGTTGCCTATGATTAAAGTCTTAGCTGCACTTTGGTTTTGGAATTTGCTATCTATTTCTTAGATTTTTTTACTTAACTTTGAATTTGTCTCTTTCAGTATTTGGTCTCCTCCATTGTTTTTCTTCCGTCTCTTACCTTATTTTAATAGTCGTATGCAAATTGTGGAGCATTTTGCATTTAGCTGAGTGCTACCGGTGCCATGTACCAGTATATGCGCCTATATTTATAAGTCCTTTGTCAAATGTGATATAACACAGTAACTCGAGACTAATGCGAGACCATTCGTGACAGACAACAGTGTCACAGTTGGTGTAAGAAACCTTGGTTGTATTCGGAAATACAACAACGATTTTGTGCGCAGAGGCTGTGAAAGGGACACTTCTGATTTTTTTTTTTGGAAGTGGCATTGTATGAGGTACTTATTGGTGTCTCGAACTAACCATGTAAAATGCCAAAGTCACACAATAACACAAACAAACCAACCGATGGAGGCAGCAATAGACCAGCCCCTCCCGCGTCCATCAAGGTAAAATCACTGTTTTTTTCAAAGGAGTCTGGTGGCTTTGAAGAGAGCAGAGATGGATATAACAGCTTCAGTTCCCTGTTGGAAAGGGCTGTCTGACAGCAAGGTGATGCAGTGAAAATATTCAGATTTTTATTTTTTTTAAGCGTCTAAAATACATTTAGCTGCTGCTCCGTCCACAGCAGTATGTACTTTAAGTGAGACTGACTCAGACTCCTCTGTTTAAAAATCATATGGGATCATCTAGCTTTATGGTTTCTTGTACAACGTCGGCCTTGATTAATCTAATATTTTCTTTCCACTGCGGGTCTCCTCTCTTCACTACAGCTGACAGATGTGTTTGTTCTCTATTTAAACAGACACTGCTCTGTTGTCTCTCATGCTCTACTTAAGCTCTCGTCTACATGCGCTTGAACGCTTGTGCATCGACGGTGGGGGGTGTGTGTGTGTGTTTGTGAGGGCAGGATAATGTGCGAGCGGGCCTCTAGTGTCATTTGGGGAAAAAGGAAAGGCGGAAACATAAACCAGTGTCGATGGAACGCTGCACAGGGGGAGCCGTGTGCTAAATGAGTATTTATAAAGGGAGTGAATAATGTAAAACACAAATACAGCATAAATACAACACAACGGAGCCAACCCACCTCTCTCCTTGTGTGTCTTCAGAGGTGCGACAGTGAATTACCTGTCTTGCTCATATCCACTTTCATTGTGGCCTGACATTCAGCGAGTGCGCGTGTTTGCGTGCGATGTGTGGGTGCGCGCACGCGCGCGAGCTTGCCAGCGTGTACCTGAATGTCACGCCGTAATGAGAACGGATATGACAGTGACAGGGCCATCAACGAATGGAGAGCATGGGCCGCCTCCCTTTTTCCCCCACAACCTTGCTCTATCTAAGACAGTGGGGTGCAATAGAGCCAAGACAATAACCAAACTCTATTTGCCAGACCTCATTCCCTCATACGGACCCAGAGTAATTACTTTTAAATTGCAAAACTGAGGAACATTAACAAACGGTTGCGGCAATTTAGGTTTGCCTGGGGCTAGACAGCTTGTTTTCAAATGGAAATCAAGGTATTTTGCCGTTGTCCAGTGCAATATGGTTGTGTTATGGTTTAAGGCTTTTTTTCTGTGCGCCTGATAAAAGTGAGGGGGTGGTGGGGGGGACCCTGGCAGTGTTTACCAGGCCCATTGTGGCGGACGACTGCGCATAGTGAGGATAATTCTAGCTTAATACTAACGCTGTTGAAGGAGCGTGTCACTCCTACTCAGAAAGACACACTGCTGCCGCTCGGCCACATAAATCAACACAGACACTTCACTGATATTCGCAGTGTGATAACATGAACAGAAAATCCCCACTTTCAACACACACACACACACACACACACTGTACACGGACAGATGGAGGGAGGAGCATGCGTTTTCCCCATGTCAGGGTCACAGCACATCAATGGCAGCCATGATTATCATGATCAGCTCTAATGAGAGGGCTACGAGGGTGAACGCCACTCGTCTCTTTTCTTTAACACAGCCTGTGATTACCAGGCTATTTTTTTCACACACGTACACACACTCGTGCTCGTCTTACACCATGTAATTCTCTCCCAATCACAGCCCCTGTCACCCTGCCCTGTCGCCGGCCTGACAATGTTGACAAAGGCGCCCCCCAAAACCCAGGAGGAGACACAAAGGAGCCGCGGCTGGCTCCCCATTACGGTGCCGCCGGGGTCGCTCGGGCAGCTGATGAGGTCTGTAACACCACCTGCCCATTGTGGCTGTTGTGTCAGAGGTGCGGCTTTTTTTTTTTGGTCACCGTTTTGAGCCTTTGCCAAAAGTTTGTTCTAGTTGGAAAATCTGTGACCAAAAACAGAACTGATTTCATCACGAGACAGCAGAGGGGAAGAAGCAGAGTCTGTATCATTGCTGGCTTCTTTTTCAATTCATGAGCCCTAAACACTAAGATGGTGAACCCTTCCTGTATGGCTTTTTTAAAGAAATTAAGAGAAAAGACCTGACCTGATGTTCGGTTTTGCGTTGCATTTTTACTTCATCCATTACTGAGCTTGTCACACTGATGTAATGCATCGGCTACACGTTGCTACTTGCAACACATGACACGCAGGGATACAGATGCTTGGCACAGTCTTTAGCCATTTTGTAGATACTTTAAATTCAATGTGTTCTTATGGGAAGGTGTATGAAAGGCACGCCACTTTTAAAGACATTTCGGGTTCTCATTCCTAACTCTAAAGTTAAAAACGTGGTTAACGCAGTGAATTGAACCAAAACTACTTGGTTAGATTTAGGAAAAGATCATGGTTTGCGTAAAAATAAGTATTAGTAAGTAATAAGTATGTTTCTTACGTACGCGAGTTAACATGGACTTTCTCGCACCTTAAAGGTGCACTATGAGTTCCTGCATGGTCACTTCTGTTGACGCTCCAAGTAAATTCAAAACAAAACAGAGCAAGCTCGCCCCTCCTCCCATGTTTCCGTAACTGTCATGCCTAACTGACTAATGGCGTTTTTCCACTGCTAGTACCAGCTCTGCTCGGCTCGTCTCAACCGCGGTGTCCCGTCCTCCTTTATCCATTGCAGATTTAGTACCGCCTCATGTGTGAGGCGAGCTTGGTTGGTCGTCATAGCAGCTCCGCAGTAAACTGCCGTGACCTAACGCGACACACACACAGAACGTCGAAGGTGTGTTGTTGTTGCCACAGCCAGAAGACACATTTTGTTTCAAATGAAGCTGGAGGCAACAAAAAAAACTCACAGCTGGCGGGTTTGTTCAGGACACCCCCGTCTGTCGCTTTCACGTCACCTTTTGGTATCGGCTCAGCTCGCTTGGAACCTCGACTGAGGTGGTACTGAAAAAAGTACCTGTTGGCAGGTACCAGGGACTTTTTTTCGTAATGGAAAACCAAAAAAGGCGAGTACAGTCGAGGCGAGTCGAGCAGGTACCATGTAATGGAAAAACGCCATAACTGTCACTAACCCCCACCCCCTCACCCAACCATCTTGTCGGTGATTGGCTGGAGTTGGTTCTGTTGTATTTCGGTGCACAGCCTGTGCCCCTAGTGTTTGTTTAACATTTACGACCCCAGTGTTGTCTCCTGAGACCGGGCTTTTTCACAGTGTGTTCAGGGGGCAGGCAGCTAGCGGATCAAGGAGCGATGCCTAAGACGTGCAAAGCAAAGAATGTGTTGTGATAACACACAAAATTAGCTTAAAATAACGCATTTGGTGATACCAGACTGAATCATATGTAATGCATGTTATTTACTAAATATTTTAATTCTACTACTGCTACTTCTGTCTACTTTTTGTGTTTGTCCTTCGTGAAAGAGAATGCTTTCTCAAATTTTTATGTGTGCATTTGTTTCTCCTTATCTGAATCAAGGGCATAAGGCGGGGAATGTTGTTTGTTGTTGAGATTTTAAACCTCTTTGAGACAAATTTGTGACTTTTGGGCTGTTTGAACAAAAACCGA
The DNA here is from genome assembly GCF_031162955.1 of Sander vitreus. Taxonomy (NCBI): domain Eukaryota; kingdom Metazoa; phylum Chordata; class Actinopteri; order Perciformes; family Percidae; genus Sander; species Sander vitreus. Next base: position 20,370,926 of record NC_135877.1, on the reverse strand, counting down.
CTTGAATTAAGTACATCAACCAATAAAGGTTTCCATCAATTTCATCATTATTTCAACATATTACAGAACTGCTGCCTATTGTAAACAGTTGAAGAACTGGCCGAGCACTGTTAAGTTGTTAACATAGTTTAATTCCTACTTGATGATATGCTGGAGGAAAAGCGTGTTGTCTTGATATCCAGGTTGTTCAGCATGTTGGCTGACTGGAGAAGGGCTATTAGACAATTATTAGACAAGACAGTTATTGTTGTTATGATTATTATGGTTCTGCGAGTTCGTTTTTTTGCTCTTTTCCGCATTTATGTAGAGACTAATCTGACGTGGGTCTCCCAAACAACTTGAAATTGGCTAATTTAAAGTCTTTTGTGAGTATTTACATTGATTGTATTATCTATGCGTATAAAATAAGCTGTTGAAACTGCTCTCAACAACGAAAAAGCAAGATACTCATTTAATCTATCTAAAGCCTCTTACATTAATATATGTGACAGCATTCAGACTCGAGCCATGCTGGAAGTGGGACAAAACATGTTACGAGGCCCAAACCTGGCCAGAGAGGCGTGACTTTTACAGGGAGGTGACACAGAGGGGATCAAACATGACACAATAAATTGCCAGCACATTAACAGAGTGAAGTGCATGTCGGAAAAAGGAGTTAAAGAGACAGAGAAGAGAACAGAAAATAGAGAGAGTTGAAGGAAAAGGGCAAGAGTACAGTACCTCCATAGTCTGAGACTGGTGCATGGCTTTGATTGCATTCTGTGCCATAGCTCTGGTGGAAAACGTGACAAACGCACATCCTGTAGGGAGGGGAGGAGGGGGAGGAGGGATGGAGGGACAGTGGAAGGGTGAGAGGGAGGGTGGGGGGGGGGGGGGCAGAAGGGCAGGAGGAGGAGGAGGAGGAGGGGGGAAGACAAGAAAGAACAAAAACAAGACAAAAGGGTTGGACACGTCGTTGTTATAAAAAAACAAAAAAAAACAGAGATTGATACAGAGAACAGCTCACGGGCCGACAACAGGGTTGTCAGTCGCCGTGGAAACAACAGCCGAAAAACAAGCACAGTGTAATGACAATCACAACCCCCCCCCCCCACTCCCCCACCGACCCCGTCCCACCACCTCGCCCCATCCACAGCCACCACAGGACATCTGAGACAACCACAATCACCGTCGGGAGGGGTTTGGACTGGCTGTTTCCCCGCCTTTCTCTTCCTCCTCCTCCTCCTCCTCCTCCTCCCTCGTCTCTTTCTGTCACTGTCTCTTATTGTCTCCTCTCGCTCCTACACACTGACCAAATTAGTCATACCTGAATTCAACCGCTCTATTCTCCCAACAATTCGACAATGTAAATCAGTCCAAATTTGCATTGGGAGCGATTTGAATTAATCTGGGGCCTGTATTGTGCGTGTGATTGGGTGTCCTCTTTCTCCTTTTTGTCAAACGGAAAAGAGACGGGGCGGGGCGAGCCGAGAAAAAATATCTGCAGGGGCTCGAGAAAGACGGGAATCAGATAGAAAATCCTATTAATTCAATCCACAGAGAGACGAGGAGATGGAGAGGCGGTGTGGTCGACCTCCTCCTTGACTGACACTGATTTTAGCCAATCAAGATCGGACGCAGCCAGAAGGGGTTTTGGGGGAGTTTGTTATTGGTTGTTGATATATGGTGTGTGTGTGTGTGTGTGTGGGGGGGGTTAATGTAAGGTTGTATTTGTCTGGCTGGTTAGGGAGTGATTAGCGGAGATAATGTGAGAAGTGCTTCAACAACCCCCCGGACTAATAATATGCTAACAAACTCACCAAGCCTTGTTAGCGCAGCCAGGCAACTGATAACATGCATGCACGCACGCACGCGCACGCACACACACACACACACACACACACGCACACACACAGACACACACAGACACACACACACACACACACACACACACACACACGTCGTTCAAGTTCAGCTGGCTGACTCATGGTTTGGCAATAGAGGAAAAAACTAATAGCCTGGGTCATCAGATAGACTCTCCCTGGCCGTGTGGATGGGATGAAAGGGCAGAGAGAGAAAAGAGAGGATGGATAATGCAACAGAGAGAGAACGAGAAAGAGAGAGAGAGAGGACAGATGTGTGGAGGAAATAGATGCGATTATTGTTCTCTTCCACCTCTATCAAAAGCCGGCTGTTGCTGTGATAGAACGAGGCTGAGAGAGTGACCGATGGTCAGTTTTTCTCCTGCTTACATCCGCCACACAGATTTCATTCAGAGGCTTTTCCCTGAGAACAGAGAGGCATGTCCTTGTAGAGGCCATGCAACGCTACAATAATAATAATAATCATGTCTTTTGATCGCTTTTGTAGCAAGTTTTTCTGATAACCTCACTGTGTACATCAAACTAGGTTTAATGTGCCAGATGCAAGACAGGTGTCACACCTGTTTTAGCCTCTTTATATTGGCTGCCTGTTGATTGATTTTAAGACTATGATGATTACCTTTAAGGCCCTTCATGACCTGGCTCCAGATTATATTTAAAACCTCTTAATCCCTTATGAATCTTTGGGCAGTGGTCTTCGGTCTTTTCCAGTGTCCAAACTGGAAACTAAGGGGGACAGAGCTTTTGCAAAGAGGGTCAAGAGGCTCTGGAATGTCTTTCCCAAGGAAATAAGGCTGTCTGAGTCAGGGTCTTTGTTTAAAGGGATGCTTTGCAGATTCTGACCCAGTTCTGTGTCAACTTCGTGTGGGCACTGTGGGGTAATGGCACGGAGGAGCAGACCAGCGGAGGTCTGTCAAGATTCGCCGAACCTCGCAGACCTCTGTGACACATTTTGCGTCATCTGGTGGATCCCAGCAGACCTTCCGCTGCCCTGCTCCGCGGGGAGATCCGTGCACTGGCGCTAAGGAGGTAGGCCAACTCTGTTCATCTCAACACACTGCCCACACTGCCATGACACAGAGCTGGATTTAAATCAGCAAAATCGTCTAGCCCTTAAAAAAAAGGTGTCAAGCTGTTACCCTTTTGTAACAGTTATTTGTAATAGTTTTGGAAATCTCTAATAATATTGTCCAGCTGATAGAGGCACCAGATCAGAAAATTCTTATATGGTTGATTTTGGACGCGTTTTTGGTGATTTATACTTAATGTAGAGATAAGGTTTGTTTACTTAAAAGAAAACTCCACAGAAGTGGCCCAGTTAAACATCAACTTAAACTAAAGGAGGCTGTCAACCCGACATCTACAGTATTCAACCGTAGACTTATTTTTCCTCTCAACAGTATGGACCTGCTTTTCATCTCACATTTGTCCTTTTTCCAATGTTTTATGCCCTTGCTAACTGGAAGATATAGTTTATACGCCTTTCATATAAAAGTGCCTTGCTGACTTAACATTAGAGAGAGGTACGAAGGTAATAAAAAGAGACTGAAGGTTATCAGATTCTGCGGGACTGACCTAGTAAACACTGGGATGTGTCCTTTACAGTGCCACTGCAGTGCTAGCTCGTGTTAGATAGGACATTCGAAAAGGGGGTCATTTTTTCAACTGATTCAGGGGACTGTCTATTTTAGACGGGCCACAATCTGTCATTTAACTGCTTAATTTCAAGCAGGTTGCCCCATCTTCTGCAGAGAAACGCTGCCCCAGAACTGGATCAGTTCTGGAGGGGGCTTCCATTTGGGTTAGCCCTCCAGACTGGCCCTGATAGGTCCTGACTCTATTTATAAAACTGGTCAGCAACAACGTCACTGGTTGTCATCGAATGGAACTCCACTTGCATTGGCAGACAGAATACTTTTTCTGACAAATAAACATTTCTATCTTTAGCGCTTGTCTCTGCAGCTCGATCCTGTTGAAGCTTCTAAATAACGAATTCCTGAGCGCCTGATTCATTTATGTCAAAGCTGTTAATGAATAAAAGCAAAACTTTAAAAGCCATGCTTGCTGGCTGGTTGGTGTGTGTCTTATTTTTCACGGCAGAGAGATGGGACGTGGCTTTAGCACTAAAAATACCTCACGGGCCGCATTCTGTCGTCAGTGGAGAACCAAACAGTCCTTTAATGAAAGTAGGGTAGCTCCCAAGGCCCAGCCATCCACTGGTGGTGTGATCCATATTTTATTAATAGTGGGATGGTGGAGCTCTTTTCTGATTGATACAGCGCTTTAACAGCTCAGCGGTGCAGCTAGGTGGGACTGAGGGCCTCTGGGACTTGCAGACAGGTAGAAATCCTTAAAGACATATTCATTTCCCAAATCCGGTTAGGGTTGTCTATTTACTAGCCAGACCCAAGCTGAACTAGTAGTATTTCCTCTTTGACTTGCGTCAGCCGGTAAGTGGTTTATATGAGCTCTACAGAAACAAGGATTTGGCCATCGCATCTGAAATATTCATGAGGACAAAAGAGAGGAGCTGAAAAGGGATGGAAGAGGAAAACGGGTAAGGGAAAGGAAGGAGGCCGATGTGGGATGTCTGGGGGAAAAAAGAGGACAAATTGATGCAAGAGAGGATTCTAGGACAGCGAGGGTGAATAGTTAGAGACGGGGAGAGGGGGTCGCTGTTTCTAAGACGCAAAGGAACATGGGAGTTTGAGTAGAGAGCTTTTTAGTTTGAGGCAGAGACAGGTTCTACATAGAGACAACCTTGAGGAGAAAGAGAGAGAAGACACATTGAGAAAACAAAGTCAACGATAAAACATCCATAACGTCCGACAACCACAGAAAAAAAATATACGTGACCGACAGATCCACATGGAACCTTCGTGACGATGACAGTGACAGCAGGTGTGACAGGAGGAAGAGGAGGAGGAATAGGAGGTCTGAGAGTTTTCAAAAGCCCCTCCATCTCCTCAGCACATAGAAACCACAAAGGGGAGAGGGGAGGAGGAGGAGGTAAGGAGTATTGGGAATCAAGTTCAAAATGAGGGGTTTGTGGGGCAGAATGGTTGATGATGGAAGGGGTCCCTGTGTTACTACGAGAGCTATTTATAGAGGTACAATAGCTGAGATTGGATTGATAGATGAGACAGCCGGTGTGCAGATGGAAGCACTTGTGAGATTTGGTCATATGTCGACCTTATGATCCACTGGAAGGGTGGCCATTTTTAGAGTGGTTATTTTAAACCCCATACCCTAGTTTGTTGGAGAACTCAGGAGTCGGCAAAACGGATTGGTTTGACGGCTTGTTAATAGGGTGTCTGGTTTTTGCACCAGGCCTGGGGCACTTTGTTTAGAGTACAATATGTCGCCTCAACGTGCACCAATTAGATGAAGCAAACACGGCATCAATTCAACAGGTAGACTCCTACTCTTCTCCAAATAAAGTGAAGCAACTTGAAATAATTTCCACAATAATTTCCACATTATCATCATCAAATTTACTCTTGTTGTGAGAGACTGTTTGCCCGTGACTTTGGAACTGGAACAGCCCCCCCCAAAAGTCTCAGAGTGCTTACTTCTTTAGCAGTTGAGAAAAGGAAAGCGTTGCTATTACATGGATTTCCTGTATTTGTTTGATTTTCATCATGATTTGCTTAAAATTCTGCTTTTATATGGCTGGAATTCAAACCACCATACTATTTGAGTATGGATTGATTTGTATTTGTACCGGCACTGTCTGGGACAGATTCATATTCTTCTTTATTCATTCTTTGATCAGACACTTTCTTATTGTTGTTATTCTAATGTCGCCAATTTTAGACTTTATTGAAGCTATGTTCTTGTATTTATCATTTGAGACTTTGGTGTATTTTGTTCATTTAAAAAAAAAGAAAGAAAAAGGGTTCCTCAAAGTAAGGTATAAAAAAAGTATTGTTTGGTAACCAAAAACCAGGTATTTTATTGGCTCCAGTATAGAAGACTTTCAAATCACCTGCAGCCCTAGTGCTTTCTTTTGCATCCCCCTGATGTAATAACTCTATATTTTATATACTCTATATCCATGTTTCTATACATCACCGACTCATTTGTCTTTTCGGTTTCACTTTACTTGAAGGTATCTACATCAGAGTGACATGACACTGTCATGAACGTGTCATAAACATTATAAACAAGTCATAAACGTTTATGACATAACGCTTCTTTTAGTAAGTGTCATTTGGTTTTTGTCATGACAAGTTAGGGTTAGGGTTAGGGTTAGGGTTCATGTGTCATGACGGTGTCATGTGTAGATACCTCTTGTGTAGATACCTTCAAGTCAAGTGTTACCTTCTTTTCTTTAAAACCTTTTATTTGAATATGTTTACTTGCTTACTTTACTGACTTTGTATATGACCTGAAGAATGACAGGTAAAACACTGATCGAACAATGAATCCTTCATCTTTGTTTTCCCGACCAATTAAGGAAAGGAAAGGAAAGGAAAATGATTGGTATAACTTGGCTTTGAAATTGAAATTCTGCAATGTTAAATATAACCAACCCAAAGCATACTGTAAATGCAAAAAGCTGCAACATGTCTCCTAATTTGGACTGTCGGTGGTAGTATCAAAAAGCTCAGGACTGGCTTACGGTGAGGCTAAACTGGAACGGTGGGGAAGGTGAAGGATATGAATGGGGGTTAGGAGGTCGGAGGAGGGGGTGAGGTGATCTAGGGCTGAAGCTGAGAGAGCAAGAGGGGGAGGAAAAAGAGAGAAACAGAGAGAGAGAGAGAGAGAGAGAGAGAGAGAGAGAGAGAGAGAGAGAGGGACAAATATATAAAGCAAAAAAAGGAGAAGCATGTATTTACAGTGGCCACAACAGCCTCAGGATGTTGCTGCGGTTCATTTGTGTTTTCTTCCTAACGTGACTCTCTCAAAACCTTAACAGAAATCTGGAACATTTTCTAAAAAGCAGCTGGTTGAAAACAGGATCTGATACAATGAATCTTAGTAGATACACAGTGAAATATAAAAGCTACATTTCGCTGTCCGGGTCAACATAGGACTTCTGACTCACTGAGGAAACATGCCAACCTTAATATGTGATGCAGCACAAGGATTTTTGGTTGGTTTAGTTCGTACATCACTCTTCAGACTTTGGTCCTGGCATGCTACAGGTAACTAGTCCACACAGCATTCCGGGATGGGAGGAAAAACGTGCTCTGGTTTATTGCCATTTCTTTAAACCAATCACAATTGTCTTGGGCGGCGCTAGGCGCCGGACAGAGCCACAGTGCCGCTGCAAAAATAGCCTCGGGAAGGAACTGGTTTTGGTGGAACATGTGTATGTTCAAAAGTTGTTTAAGTCGTGCAACAGAAAACTCAGATTGGACAGAGAGTCTAGCTAGCTGTCTGGTTTTACCCTGCAGAGATCTGAGGAGCAGTTAACCATAGTCCTCACAAATCCACCGGAGTTTAAAATTACAACACAAAGAAAGTGTAAGGTAACGGACATCCGGCCGAAAAGAGCAACATCCGGCGAAATTTCCGGCGGCACCGGAACTATCCCGGAAGTGGAAGGTCGTCAATATACAGTAGACTAGGTGGGTGGTGATGACGAAGGGGGGGAGATGTGTTCATGTTGCGAATTGTATATTTTGTATGCTGTTAAAAAAATTTAAACTGTTAATCACAAAGAATGTCCCAGGTCTTGCCACAGGGCGATTTAGTAAAGACTTCCTGCAGGACTTTGAGCTTTTGAGTCACATCACAAGTCAACACAATGAACAGCAACATCTGTTAGAGGCCGTTCTGGTAATAATATTCACATGAGGAGCATTACGTGTGGATGGAAGTGAGTCGGAGCGACACACACCTCTGCTCAGTCCGTCGGGCCCCCTGAGGATCCGGCACTCCTCGATCTGGCCAAACGCAGAGAACATGACCCGGATGTCGTTCTCGTTGCACTTCTTCGACACCATGCCGATGAACAACTTCCTGTCTTCCACCGCTGCAGAGCCAAGAGAGAAGAAGAAAGGGAAGAGAAACAGTGTGAATGGAGGGGAGGACTTCACACACAGCTTTAATACACAGAGCTGTTGCTGTATATTCTATTTCACCCTTGTGTTGGCTTCCCGTCGACCATGCAACGTTTTGTTTTTCTGGGTCAAAATGTAAAATTCAAACTTATTTTTAACGTTTTGGTCGACTTTTCGACACTTTCGTCGCTGTTCCTGATGTTTTTGTCACTTTTCCCGATGTTTTTGTCGCTTTTGCCAATGTTTTTGTAACCTTTTTCAACATTCTTTTATGAATTTATTTTCAAATGCTATAAAATTGAATAAAACACCCAAATTCAATGAAAGTAGTAGTAGTGAACTGATCATTTATTTTACTTGTGAAGAGCGTTGTATGGAACCATACACATTATTTTTTTTGACAATTTGATTGAAAGAAAACCAAAATTTCTGATATAGAAACTTTTTGAAAATGGGTCAAATTTGACCCGAGGACAACATGAGGGTTAAGTATCTAGTATTTCTTTGGTGCAACAGTTTCTTTGAATTGTGCAATAATTAACTTATTTATTTTTTAAAGGAATGGTTGGACATGTGGAATGTACAACTTTCTTAACGAGAGCTAGATGAAAAGATCAAACCACAACTTGTTGTTTTAACACTTTGGTTTTAGTCAGAGGTGTGGAGAGTACAAAAATGCTCTACTTAAGATAAAGCACTATTACTTTGATGAACCTTTACTTAAGTACATGTAAAATTACCGGTATAAAAATCTACACAAGTACAAGTAAAAAGTAGCTCATTTAAAATGTACTCTTAGGTTTAGGAAAAGATCATGGTTTGGGTTAAAATGAGTTTTGTCTCTTAACTTAAAGGGATACTTTGCCGATTTTAAACCAGCTCTGTGTCATCTTTGTGTGGGCACTGTGTTTACTTAGTTACTTTTTAACAGCGGGGGGAGATATACTTTCTTATATTTAAACTTATTTAACATAAGTATATGAATTTTATTACATCACAGTCTTTTGAGAGTTGATAAGGACACAAAGCCGCTGACAGAGACTTTTTTATTTCGTTTTTTTTTTTTACCCGTAACGGATGTTATTTAAAATGTAGCAAAGTACATACCTGAGTAAAAGTAAAATTTTATTTTTATTTAAAATTACAGATTTTAGCAGAATAACCACAGCCCTATCCACAACAACCATCTCTTTCCCCCCACTGGCACTGACATGGCCTTCTCCTTGTGGCAGAAGTCGGGCCTTGTTAAACTGAGCGATCTCTATATTGACAATGTGTTCTGCAGCTTCGGTGACCTCTGTGAAAAAATTAATCTACCAAAATCGCATCTATTTCGATACTTCCATGTGCGTAACTTTGCTAAGCTTAAAAACCCATTCTACCCCGATGCCCCTCCTAATTCAGTAATCAACTCAATCTTGGACATTTCCACAAATCAGAAAGGCCTCATCTCAAAAATGTACACCTTGCTTTCTCAACTCACAGAGCCAACTTTTGCCAAAATCAAAGGGGATTGGGAATGTGAACTCGGCAGAGTTATAGGAGATGATTTCTGGAGAGATGCATTAGTCCGAGTAAATGACAGCACTTCTTGCCCCAGACTCAATCTGATACAATTTAAGGTTGTACATCGCATATATCTCACTAACTCCAAACTTTCCAAAATATATCCCAATATCACTGATAAATGTAATAGGTGCCACATGTCACCAGCTAACATGACACATATGTTTTGGGCTTGTCCTCGTCTTCAGGGTTATTGGACAGCTATTTTTAACCACCTGTCTAGGGCCCTAAACATTGTGTTGACTCCATGTGCAGACACTTGTATTTTTGGAGTATTACCAGACCATCGATTGCTTGGGAGGAAAATAAGAGATGCTATTGCCTTTGCATCCTTATTAGCACGTAGAAGAATATTGTTGGAATGGAAGTCAGCATTTGCCCCCAGAGCTTCTTTATGGCTTACAGACTTCATGATGTTCTTGTCCCTGGAGAAAATTAAATTCAGCTTAAGGGGATCTAAGGGGAAATTTGATTCTGTTTGGGGGCCCATGGTTAAGTACATTTCTAAGTTAAGGTCACTACAGGAAGAAGGACATGCGCACCATTGAATCTTCCTAAGTATAAGGTAAATAATTTCAATTGATCTACAGTGCCACAGATTCACATCCCTTGTGGGTGTACCATTGCTGTTGTGCTTTGACAAGAAAGGGATTTATCCTTTTATTCTATATTTTATATATATTATTTATATTTTTATTTATTTAACTTTTATTTTTATTTTTTATTATTTACATTTCATCCCTCTTCTGTATGTACCTGCATAAATATGTACATATGTGTGTACGTGTGACATGCATACTCATCTAATCTCGTAATGGTACAAATAATTTCTGCTGTTATACTTGCAAACTATGTGGGACTGGGGGGTGGGGGAGAGGGGAAGAGGGGAAAAAAAAAATAAAATATATATATATATATATATATATATATATATATATATATATATATAAGCCCTTATGTTTGTACTGACATTTCCTGTGAAAATCAATAAAAACATATTTAAAAAAAAAAAAAAATACAGATTTTAAAAACTACTTTAAAAAAAAGTACTACTCCAATACAGTAACGTGAATAAATACAATTTGTTACTTTCCACCTCTGGTTTTAGTACTGATTAAACAAACATGATATAACGTGTATAATCAGTGAGCTTTGGAGCTGCTGGTTGTTGTATTGTGTTACATTTTGTGTTTCACTTTATTTCCAGTGTTTGTGCTAAGCTACGCTAAGCGGCTGCCGGCGGTCCCTTCATATTTACCGTACAGACATGAGAGTGCTATCAATCTTTGGATACACTTTACTTGAAGGTATCGACATAAGAGTGACACGACACTGTCATGAACGTGTCATAAACGTTTATGAACAAGTCATAAACGTTTATGACATAACGCTTCTTTCAGTGTCATTCGGTTTTGTCATGACAAGTTATGGTTAGAGTTAGGGTTCATGTGTCATGACAGTGTCATGTCACTCTTATGTAGATACCTTCAAGTAAAGTGTTACCCAATCTTTTTGTCTAACTCTCAGCAAGAAAGCCATTACGGGCTTTTTCCTTAAATGGTGAACCATTCCTTTAACTGTATTTTTTGTGTGTTGTACGGAGGAACCAGATGACAAACTTCTCATTGCACTGAAATGCACTTGTTTCTTAAACATATACCATAACGATAAGAGAATAAACCGAAAGACAGAGAAGGAAAAAGAAAGCCTGGTAAGAACAAAGAGAAAGAAAAAGAAAACGGGAGAAAAAGAAAAAAAGATGAAAACAAAAAACAAAAAACTCCAGAAATGTGAAAAATGGAATGAGACAGAACAAAACACCAATCAAAAGGAAACAGAGAAAGAGAGGAAGAAAGGGAAAAAAAAGACAGTGGGAGGGAGAAGAAGACAGACAGACAGAGAGTTCATGTATTTCATCATGCCATCTGCGAGGCTCTGATCAATGTCTCATTATCACTTCAACACCGACCGCTCGCTGAGGCTCTCCAGCTTGTTCTCTCTCACCCTCTTCCTCCCTCCGCCTCTCCTCCCCCTCTTCCTCCCCCACCCCCCTCCACACTCCATCATGGGGGCCTCCTGTCTTCCTCCGTCGCTGACACAATCCCTCCTTCCCCCGGTGCAATCTCGAGGAATGTGAGCCGGCTGCAGGTAACGGTGAGAAACTTGGGCTTTAGTGTATGTGAGCGAGGTTAAGTGTGAATTAGGCTGAGAGTGAAATCCTCATCGCTCGCAAAAAACAATATGTGTGTGTGCGTGTGTGTGCGTGTGTGTCTGTGTGTGTGAGTGTTTACGTGTTACCACCACATTCAATGTAATGCTAATCCAATTCATTTTTAATGAGGAAACTGTCAGCTCTTACCGCGAGGCGAAAGAGATAAGCGGTCTGTTGCACTCTGGGAAATCAATAGTTCACTTGTTTATTTTGCTGTTTGAATTGTTTGTGTGTTTAAAAAGCAAACCGTCGGGATACGCTGCCAAGATAAGTGATGTTTCGAAGAGCCTTAACTCCTTTGTACACAGTGTGTGTGTGTGTGTGTGTGTGTGCGTGCGTGCGTGCGCGCATCACTCCAGAGGAAGATTACCACAAGTCTAACAGCAATGTAATTAATTTACTCTGTGTCGATAGGAAAAGAAAGAGAGGAGATATCGTTACAATTGAATGTTTCTGTTTCTCGGACGCAGCGCGCAGGCAGGCAGGCGGGTGATAAGACTCTTAAAACCGGCTCGGGGAGGATCTGGAGTCGGCTTTTGCGTTCAGGGATAAATTGGGAGCAGAATTGGCCTCGTTCTGACTTTCAACACATTAGGAGACATCAAAAAAAAGAATCCCAAAAGTTTAGTGAAAAGAAAAGAAAAAACCACTGCACAGGATTAAGCAATAATGTTATCTCTGTGTTATAATGTACATCTCTTCTTCCATCTCCTCCACTGACTAAACTAATAAAACCTCTGAGCAGCCATTCACCACAGAGTGCGTTTACATGCACACCAATATTCCACTATTATTCCGAATATGACAATATTCCGAATTTGATACAGGTCACGTAAACAGCATTTTCCGGATATTCCGAATGAGGCCCTTTTTCGAATATAGCATTTTCCGATTAAGACAGCTGGGATATTCCGGTATTATTCGGGTTTTAGAGGCATTCTTTGCACATGTATACAGCGCATTTGGAATATGCGTCTCAATCTGGGTTTTTACTGCAGTTTATGGCCTCTTGCCTGTTCACGGCTTATGGTCAGCTCTGTGGGTTGCTATGATTGGTGTACACAAACCAACCAGCCAACAGTTTGCAAGGCTGCTGACCCGATAAGAAGGAGAAACACGGCTACTTTTAAACATTATCACAGGCGCCCGGATAGCTCAGTTGGTAGAGCGGGGCGCCCATATATAGAGGTTTACTCCTCGACGCAGCGGGCCCGGGTTCGAAGAAATGAAAGGGTAGAGAGAGGGGGGGGGATGACATGCAGCCTTTCCTCCCTTCCATTCATTTCTTCAGCTGTCCTGTCAATAAAGGCCTAAAAAATACCCCAAAAATAATCTTAAAAAAAAAAAAAAAACACTATCAAAGACTTGGATATCAGTAGGTTTTTGGATATTCACACACATCACAAAAATCGTATTTTGCACGGCTACATGTAAACGGGAATATTAGTGGAATATTCACTTTCATTAGCCATGTAAACAGCTTAGTCGGAATATCGTCTTTTTCGGAATAAGGGCAAAAAACTGAATATTGTGTGCATGTAAACGTGTAGTCACTATTACAGCGACTCTAACACTGGGTTTATTAAAGGTCATTACTCAGGTCATTATTAATTGTGTGGCCTGCTCCATATTTCAACATTTTGACATTCTTTATGTTCCACCATCGTTACCCCGACGGTTATATCCCATAAAAGTCGCATTTCACCATATTTCAGCGGAGCGGATGATGGTTTTACTGTACTCCCCCGCAGTGGACAGTGATATAGCAGGTGGCTTATGACGCTACTCCATCGTCTGTGTGTCAGCCGGAAGGGATCCTCTGTGATGTAAAGTTATGGCAAAGCCGCTGTTTTTACTATTATTATGTACACACAGGGTGCCTGTAGATAAACAATGAAAAATCCTTTTTTTTTTTTAAACTACCTGCAACTGGGTTTTAAAGGTCACTTCATCCAATCATGGTTTTAGCCATTTTCATATTCTGATCAATTACTCCACTTTCAGGGTCAGTTCACCCAAATTGCAAAAACACACATTTTCTCACTTAGCCATGCAAATAATTTCAATTTGCCAAAAAAATTTCAGATATCTGCTGCAGACATTTCTCTGCCACCCGGAATAATCCACAGACATCACTGACAACAAGAACTATCTTTCCACCTGAGGTAAAAAATAAAAAATTAAAATAAAAACCAAAAAATGTCAACTGTGAGGTCTCAGGATTCTAAGCAGGAAGTTGGGTTCGGAGAGACATGTTGTTGTGCTTTTCAAATGTATTTCATTACTGTTTATTTTTTGGCATCGCAAACTAAATTTAGTCTATCTCCATTACATCTGAGTGGCTGCAGAAAGCTCAGCAGCAAACCTCTTCAAATATCTTTTCAATGACTGAATAACCAAGTGGGCCCAAGAGGACAAGGGGACCCTGAACATTTAGTTTGATTTGGTTCAGTATCGACAGTATGCAATCTGCTGGAAGACATTAAAAAGAACTGCGGTCACCAAAGATTGACCCAGCCCTCCATGTCAAGAGGCCCGTCATTTTGTAAACCCATGCCTCAACAGCAGATACAACCGAAACTAGGACTATAAACCCTGCCGAGGCAAGAGGAAAATTACATTTTATTTTTTACAATTTGGGTGAATCAACCCTCATAACTAAGTAATTGAGCAGAACCTTAAAATAGATACCAAATCTGATTTGGTTTAAACACACCATGTCAACAATATTTGCTTGGCTCTCTCACTAAACTACAACTTTAATGACATTGTCTTTTAGTTTCCAAATGTACCTCGACTAAATATCACGGAACATAATGGACCTGACAGAGTGTTACTGCTGCGTCAAAATGCAGCCAATTAAAAAACGATTGGAATAATAGAGCAACAACATTCAGACCTTGTTCAAGTGTCTTTAAAGACACAATAAAAAGAAACACAACTTCCTTCTGTGTCCCCGCATTAACTGCTTTTCTTGGTATATGTGTAGAAGCACTTTCTGGGAATTTATATTTAAAGTTGCCCTCCTTTCACTTCCCGTGAAATATTTCCTCAAGCTGACTCACTCCTGCACTTGATGTGAATTTTATCTACTCAAATATGAAACCTCCCATCTTATAAAACTGCACTTCTTTATCCCGTGGGTTGTAGTACCGTGGGTAGCCGTAGATTCAAAGGTCGATGGTTTAAAAACCTTGTTTATATTTCCCAAAGAAGATTTCGTGATTTAACAATGCAGGGGAGAGAGGTGTGGGTGGATGGGTGGCGTACAGCTTCAGTACCCTGTGGTTCTCCAGAAACTCCGTGATTGAAAGGTCATACCCACTTCGAAGCAATCAAATTAAATCAAAATACCTCCTGAAATTATGCCCTGCTCGCACATTTCGTTTTACTTTCCAGAGGAGAAAGATGCTTGAGTAACGTCTGCTAAAAACAAGGAAACAATGAGACTAAATGCAGCATTTGTGAGCCGTTTTTGAAGATTTACATCCTCATGAGAATCAATGGGATTGGAGCTGAGAGCCTCAGACAGGGTAGGAAAGTCATAAAGTATTTATAGTTGGACTAACAAACACATTGTTGGGGCCATCTTTTCATGAGATTTGTTGACAATAAAGAGAAATACAGAATAATGCCTCATGCTTTGGCAACCCTGTCTCCTAAAAATTACATTCCTACAAACAGCTTTCTTCAGGGGGTCTTCTTCAAACACAGGACTTTCGACAAGGAGGCCGCTGTTCGTGTCCTGTGTGAAACCAAAAGTCAACGGTGACTTATTTTAACTCATGTACATAAGTTAACTAACGTTACGTACCTAACTTAAATCATTTACTCAATGTACTTAACATATTTAACTTATCTACATAACTTCAAGAGATATGTTGTTGATTTAAATCCAGCTCTGTGTCATCTTTGTGTGGGCAGTGTGTTTAGATGAACGGTGTTTAGCTTCCCTCTATGGCGCCAGTGCACAGAGCTCCAGAGAGCAGCGGAGGTCTACCGAGATCCGCCAGATGGCGGGAAACATTTCACGGAGCTCCGCAGAGGTCCGCCAGATGACACAAAACACGCTGTGACATCTAAACACAGTGCCCACACAAAGATGACACAGAGCTGGTTTCAAATCGGCGAAGTATCCCTTTAAGTTAAGAAACAAACACACTCATTTTAACCCCAACCATGATCTTTTCCTAAACCTAACCAAGTAGTATTGTTTCAATTCACAACGATAACCACGTTTAAAACTGCGACGGTTTCACAAGGTACGCCAGTTGCTGGTACAAGGACGTATTGAAACAAACGTAATCCAGGAGAAAATAAGTTTGCCTTGAAGCGTAATTGAGAATGCCGTTTACTTGTACGGGAACTTAATCTTTTAGGAGACAGGGATGTTTTTAAAGACACCCTGATACTGCCTCTGGTATCTACTGTCCAACAGCTTCCTCGTTAGAATGAGAAGGAATGGAGGAAGAGGCTCAGTACAGGGAATTAATTCAGAACTGGATCTGCAATATGTAGTTTGGAAATGGGGTGATCTGAGGACGGAGTGTGTGACAGTGCTTGTGTGAGATATATGCATAAAAGTGATTGTGCGTGTGTGTATGTTTGTGTGTGTGTGTGTGTGTGTGTGTGTAGTGTTTGTATGAGCGAGCAGCCACAGGGGAGAAAGGATGGTTCACCATGAGGCCAAAACGATTCAACTTTCACTGACCTTCTTCCGAAGCACCTTAATAATTCATCACACATTTTATATATATATATATATATATATATATACACACACATATATATATATATATATACACACACACACACACATATATATATATATATATACTTTCCCCCCTCTCTCTTTTCACTGTTCCTCTCTATGTCTCTCGCTCATTCTCTTTCCCAGTCCCTCATCCCGTCTGCCAGTCAAGCAGCGAGCAAACACGCGGGTGAGATAGCTATTACCAAGCAAATTCAGAAAGGCTATTGATGCATGTGTGTGTGATATTGATGCGTATGTCATTCTGTGTGTGTGTGTGTGTGTGTGTGTGTGTGTGTGTGTGTGTGTGTGTGGCCACTCACCGTTAGATTTCTCACTGTCTGCAGGTTTCATCTGAATAGGGTGGTGCATCTGTAGAGACAGAAGAGAAGGACAAAATATATTAAAATGCTGCACACATAAACGTGCATGAACACAATCAGAAGTTGCCCGAACTTACATGCAATATTTCTGGTGTCTCATATTCCGATTCAATCCGGATGTGGTTTCAAAACTCATTCATTCATTCATAGGTGTATGCATCTCAATTAGCCAAATGTAAAATATAACTGCACCAGTTTGGGTTTTTCTGTGCTTGACACAAATCTGGCTCAGCACTGGAGGTGCTGGCAGGGCACCTAAAGCTGTTTTTACAATTTGTTAAAAACACCAGAACAGGACAAGGAACAAAAGGGAGAAGAACAAGAGCAAGACCAAAAGTCTAAGTGCAAGAGCGTGGAGAGAAAGATTAAAAACGAGAAGACCAAAAATGAGAACAAAAGGGAGAAGAACAAGAGCAAGACCAAAAGCCTAAGCGCAAGAGCGTGGAGAGAAAGATTAAAAATGAGAAGACCAAAAATGAGAACAAAAGGGAGAAGAAAAAGAAAAATTAGCAGTCCAAGACCAAGAAGGGGAAGCAATAGAATAGCAACAAACACAAGAACAAAAAAACAAGAAGAACAAGTAGTAGCAGTAATTTCTGAAACCAGTTTAGCATATGAGCTAAGTAAAAACTCGCCAGCCACTAACACAAACGCATGATGATGATGACTCGTATGAATATATTATAAAAGAGATACAAAGTTATGCTGGCTGTCATGCCACTCACACACTGCCTTCCCTTACTGTACACACACATTCACATTCAGTGGTTGCAAAGGTAAGTGTTGAGGTAAACGGCACATACAGTACAGCGGCACCTTATGCCGCCTGAATGGCTGCAAATGTTAAAATTGCTAGGATTACACCGTAATCTGGTCCGGATTCTCCCTGAACTGTAAACTTCTGGAGTAAGTGACAATAAAAGATTCAGCGACTAAAACATCTCCTCATAATGTCTATCTGGTCTCATGTTGCTCTCCATTTCCCTTTTAAAAAAAAAAAAATAGCCTGCCAGAAGCCATTAGACAGGCTGAGTCTGTGGATGTTTTTAAGAAGCGCCTTAAGATGCACTTTTATGTATATAAATGTGTGTTTTCGTCTTTGTGAAGCACTTTGGTGCAGACTTGTTAGCATTTAAAGTGCTATATAAATGAAATAAACTTAAACTTAAAACAGAGGAATGAATATGTGATCCAGACCAATTTAAGATGGTCTGGCCGATCCGGAGGCATTCTGATTGCAACGTGTTGTGCATGCATTTAAAAAAAATTGCATTAATTTGTATTTTTCCTCATACAAGATAATATACCGAGATTGCATGCTTATACCGAGTGTAAATGGGGTCTAAATGCCTGCGTTTACACTTGTCTTTTAGGATACTGGATGGGTGCCTGGTTAGCTCACCTAGTAGCGCAGGCGCCCATATATAGAGGTTTACTTCTCAACGCAGCGCCCGTGGGTTCGAATCAGAGCAGCGGCCCTTTGTTGCATGTCATTACCTCCCCTTTCAACTCTAAGCTGTCCTATACAAATAAAGGCCTACAATACTGGATATCTCTCTGATGTACCCAAGAAGCAGTTTAATGGAGCTGAATGATGGATGTGTTTTTAAGGTGGCGGATCTTCTTTTATGGAAAACAAGAAAACACTTCACAGATGAGAAGGCTTTGTCACCTCTCTCTCTTCTTTCCCTCCCCCTCTCTCCCACCCTCCTTCAACCGTCCACCCCATCCCTCTTTCCTTTATGGGAGATTATGTGGCTGTTTGATCTGCGGAGAAATGAATGACAGTGATTCTCCAAATCTAGCCCAGTATCAATCACACTCAGAGTCAAATACCAGCAGAGAGTGTGAGAGTGTGTGTGTGTGTGTGTGTGTGCCCTGTCTTACCCATAACGCCCCTGGGCTCAGTCACGCTGTGACAGAAGGCTTTGATCTTCCAATTCTATCACACACCTTTATCCCAACTCTCCCTTGCTCTCTTCCTTATCATCCTTACTCTGCTTTTTTTTTTTGGAGACCTGTCCCCCCCCACACACACACACACACACACACACACACACACACACCTAGTCTGCCGGTGATCAGTTCCCAAACCTGCCTGATGGGGGCAGTCAATGGTGGAGGAGGAAGAAACAAAGAAAGACCAAAAATACACCTGTTCCTGCAGACCATTGCTGTCTCCCTCCAAAACATAACCAAAAAAGAAACAGACAAACAACCATTGCGTCATTGCAGCTACATGTATGCAACTAGCCAATCAATCATGGTACACCCTGTAACGAAAACACTGTGAATTATTGGATGGCTGATGTGTGATTTACGATGCATTTCGGGCAGATATGTCACAACACTAGACTAAGACTGAAAGACAACAGTCAGAAAGCAAACAAGAAGAAAAAAAAAGAAATGAAAAAAGACATGCAGGCTCGCCTCTCACTACTACAACTTACTGTGTATTTAAGTTTTTTTTTTAATCGGTATTTTTCTTATTATCTGACCTTGTTCTTTGATTTTTATTGTTTCTGATGGCATGTTTTCACATCAAAAGAAGAAAAGTCATGTCAAAGCAAACCCGGAAGTCACATCAAGTCAGTTCTCGTTAATCCATTTGAAAGTCTGCCCTCAAGAGGCAAAAAAACAAAAGCCATGACAGCATTCCCCGTTCTGCCGTCATTCACTCTTGAAAAACACAGCCAAAAGCTCACACACACACACACACACACACACACACACACAAACAGCACACACACACACACACACACACACACACACACACACACACAGCACACACACACACACACACACAAACACACACACACACACACACACACACACACACACACACACACACACACACACACACACACACACACACACACACACACACACACACACAAACACACACAAACAGGTACAAAAACTCTGTGTGCTTTTCAGGCGTCTCCTCCTCAGGTCTGTCTACCCAGAATGCCCGGCGGGTGGCGGCGCTGTCGACGTGTTTGATCTCGGAGAGCTCCCGCCGAGACCCACAACACAAGACTCTCCTCCGCCATCCCACAATTCCACAGTGCTGTCTCTTACTGCCTGGCAGGCCCACAGCCGCAGTCTGCCATTCATTATGCGCTCAGCGGGAGCCGGGCAGAACTACTAAGTCCTCGCCGCGCTCAGCCTCATAAAAAGCACAGAGAACCACAAACTTCACTACGTAGAGCCATGTGTGCAGCCGGCATGATGCTGGGCTGGCATTTAGCTTTACAAATGTATCTGTCTGGTCAGGAGGCTGCTTAAATGTACTTCCTGTTTACCTTCCACATCCTATGTACGAGTTAATTCTCCCTCCTGTCCCACAAGCCTCTTCTCTTCCCTCTAAGCCCTGTCAGCTTTCTTTGGTACATCTTTAATTGAAATGGTCGTCAAAGCAACTGCATAATAATCCATCAGAACATGATTTACAAAGTAGGAGATTTAAAAAAAACAAAAAAACAAAAAAACGTAACAAGACAGCTGGACAGTTAATTACGCAATGTTAAATTGAACGTAATTTCCTGATGTTTGATTATTCTGTCGCAGAAGTTTGCCTGAGCTTGAAGAGGCTTATTATCTGCTTGTGATGCGTCCGCCGTGCACTCCAAGTAAAGTGTCACCGTTTGTTTTTAATCATTTTCGGAGCACTTGAATTGCCTTATTACAAACTGCAGAGTTCAGTTCTGATTGACTGAGTCGCGCTGGGCACCGCTGTAAAATACATGATAAATGCACACCTTTGAAAATCGATTAACATTCAATTTACATATTAATGTGCAAACTGAAAGTCACCACTCACACACGGCTGACAATGAGTCGCTAAGCCACCATGTTGTCCCACTGTTGAAGGGAATAACAACTTCATTTTTGTGCAGCTCTACAATTACTGCAACAGCAGCGTGTTACATTTATTAGCCTGCTATAAAATTGTTTAATATATGTGGATTTATAGTTTGTTGAGCTGCAGCTACAGTAAATGGTCACCAGTCAGCGGTGATTGTTTGCCTTTTCATGTCGAAATTCAATTTTACATAATGACTTCATTCATCTTACACGGGGGGGATTTCTCATTTTGCTGGAGTTGTTAGGAGTTTGAAGTGGAGTTCTTCCTCCTGACTCAGAGCTTCATAATGTCTTCGTCATTGCCAGCCCACGTCCTGCTCATTGAAAAACATCTATGTCATTATTTCTCTTATATATCCCATTGGGTTTAGCCATTGGCGAGCACTATGTGGAGCTTTCATCAACTGCTAGTGCTATGTAAAGTGACATGTATATCAATACGTATTAATGTACAGTACGTGTGATTAGATTAGACAATTTGTTTAAGGAAGAACAGTCTGTCAGTTAAACATTGTACTAAAAACTAAGGGCCCTATTTTAACGATCTAGGCGCACGCCGTGAAGCGCCTGGCGCAGGTGCGTTTAGGGCGTGAACAAATTCACTTTTGCTAGTTTGACGGCGGAAAAAAGGGTCCGTGCGCCGGGCGCATGGTTCAAAAGGGTTGTACTTAGTGTCTTCATTAATCAGAGGTGTGTTTTGGGCGTAACATGCAATAAACCAATCAGAGTGTCATCTCCCATTCCCTTTAAAAGCCAGGCGCGTTTGGACCTTGGCGTTTTGCTATTATGATGGAGGATTTGCACCGTAATATTTTTATTTGTAATCTTTTGCATGTGTGTGTGCTGCTGCGCTTCCCTGTGTGTGTGTAACAAGCATAATGTGCGCGTGCTGCGCACGAGCCTAGGAGCATTTTACTAATTTGCTGTTAAAATAACAATGAAATGCTGCGTTATTGACTTTAGACCAGGTTTTTGTTGGTCAATGGTGCGATCACTTCCGGCTGCCTCAAGATAGCAATACGCCAAGAATTCACCTGAACACACCTCCCTGGAAGACCAGCACACCCATGGGCGCACAGATGGGTGCAGGTGCTTTCGCTATTTAAACGACGTTGGCGCTGGACGGGAAATTGACAACTGGGTCGGTCTTAAACTAGCAAAGACACTTGCGTGGGTGCAAGATAGGGCCCTATAAGGCCAAATTCGTTGCGAGGGGTAAACCAAAATATGAACTGCTCATATGTGACTGTAAAGTAATAGAGACTTAATTAGCTTAAAATATGGACTGAACTGATTAGCTCACCTGGTAGAGCAGGCACCCATATGTTTAGAGGTTTATCCCTTGATGCAGCGGCTGCAGGTTCGACTCTGACCTGCGGCCCTTCGCTGCACGTCATTCCCCCTCTCTCTCCCCTTTCATGTCTAAGCTGTCCTATAGAAATAAAGTCCTGAAATGCCCAAAAAATAATCCTTAAAAAAATATGGACTGAAAATTGTAAATAACATATGACTAACGTGTATACACATAGAAACTTTAGCATTCATTTAGCAACTGTTTCTATCCTCCTGATAATAAGTCCAGTGGTTCTTTTACCTCTGTTTCTGGTCTCCAATAAAGCCTAGTTAAGCCCACAAGCACACAGATATTTTTGCAAACAGGGTTTTATTCCTCTATAGTTCAAAAAAAAGAAAAGAAATCCCATCCACACAAGCACTGATTTTAAATAAAAACCTGAGGAACAGTTGCCTACTTATCCCACATAGAAGCAATACCATTCATTTAGCTTTTTCTTTAAACACCGACTAAAGGTAAGTTCACTCTCCACTTAGTTTGGTCTCCACTCTCTTTAAGCTATTGAGTAATTGAGCTTTAATTTGTCTGTGGGCACGACAAGTCAAAATTGTCGCTATGCAAGATTAGCTTATCCAATCACCAGAGGAAATTTATCTCAGTAAAAGGCCAGATGAGTGGAACCATAAGGTCCACATTACACCAGAGGGAGCAGAGTTCAGTGGCAGCCAGGATGGATTTTTACGACCTTCCTGTTAGGGGACAGTCTCTTTAATCACCTGTCCTTCTTGGCTGGGGCTAGCTGACACCCGCCAACGCGCCCCCCCCCCCTCTTTCCCTTTCAACTGCTTTATCTTTATGTCCTCATCATGTACAGAGACTCCCAGCAACGTGTCCGGCAATCAGGCGACAAATGTGCTTTCCTACCCCCTTGCCCCCACCCCTCTCCCTCAGCTGGCCGTTAAACAGTCCCTCCTGGTGCATCGGGTCCGGGAAACTCTACACTTCGTAAATGTTAACTGCTGCTCCTTGGTTAATGTGATCCTCCGTCGCCTCCTCTTCCAGAAATGCCCCTGATGCTTCAAAGTTCAGAGGTAGACATCTCCTGGAGCCACGGGAGTAACTCGAGGCTCACGCTGGGAATAGGACGAGTGTGTGTTGTGTAAAGGAGTGTGTATGTGGAGATTGTGTGTGTGTGTGTGTGTGTGTGTGTGTGCCCTTTGCCAGAAGTTGGCACCTTCAAAGCAACAGCCAACTTCACATGACCAGAGTGTGTGTGCCAGAAGCTGGGGAGTGCACATACTGTATGGTACCAAACACCACCCTCTCTGTCTGTCTGGGTCTCTCGCTCACACACACACACACACACACACACACACACACACACACACACACACACACACACACACACACACACACACACACACACATAGAGACACGCAAACGGCGACCACACACTCTCTCCTCCCTCCCCTCTGAAGGTGTGACGGTGAGCTGCTGGGTCAAAGTCAGGCAGATGGCCCTCGCGGTCGGGATTCAATATCAGTGACCGAGACCGTATGACCGAACACACACACACACACACACACACACACACACACACACACACACACACACACACACACACACACACACACACACACACACACACACACACACTCTACTGCATGACCTCTAGACGGTGATCCTTGGCGATAACACAGAAGTAGCCTCACCTACCTAGCTTCTTTTTTTTTTTTTAAACACTCATTGATACTTAAATTCTTAAAGAATTCCACTAAATAAAACATCTTCCTGAAGACTTAAAAAACTGGTAAAAATAAACAGTGTATGGGGTGGTATTTGTAATTTTGGATTGGTGGCGTATTCGTTTTTCTTTCCAAGTCTTATACAATATATTTCCACCAATATAATCAGACTGTGAAGCTACACAGTAGTTGGCAGGGCCTATTAACAGTGGGTATGGTATTTACCCATAATTTGGCATTTGCTACTTGATTTACAGCCATAATTCCCTTATTTTATTATTATTATTATTTTTACTCTGTGTATAGGGTGTTTTTTTTGTATTTTTTTTGCTAGAGAGCCACGTCAAAGAAACATTTCCTTTTCACTCAGGTGTTTTACTGATTAACGTAAAATAAGATTACCTAAACTGTACAGAATGTCTTTTAAAATGATGAAAACTTTGATGAGATGCACATGTCAAACCAAATCTGTTTGTGTCATGATTTGAGTATCTTTATACAACGGTTCGTATCATATCTTATGAAGAGTTATGCACAAATCCTTGAGCGTCATCCAACGAATGTTAGGCGACACGAGCGATCAGTGCGCCTGCACAGACAGCGCAGAACCCGTTTAGGCAACAAAAGTACTTCGTAGATCGTAGTTTTGGTTGAAATAAGTATGTTATGTCACTTCCATTAGTTAGTTAAGTATGTATATATATATATATATATATATATATATATATATATATATATATATATATATAAATAAACAGGAGCTTGAAACAGCCAACATGCCTCTTATCCTTGCATGCTTCTGAAATATCAGTGAAACTCCTGGTTTCCTATGATGTGTAGTCTTGAATGGGCATCAAACAGATACAAATGAAAAGTAAACTTCAGGTGGGTTTACCCTCTCCAACATCCCTGCTCACAAACTGTACACACACACACACACACACACACACACACACACACACACACACACACTTGACACATTACAAACACATCCTCTGCTTCAACACATCGCTCTGACAAACACCTTGATACAGATAAAGTGTGACTTTGCTTCTCACTCTTCATTCAGCAAACAAACCACTATAAATCAAATTGTCCTTTACAATATCCCTCGTCTTGGCAACAGTTAGCCTACATTATCACCACTTCATTTAGCTCGGTAAACAATTAACCCAGCGTGCGCCCGTGAGCAGAATGATTGAGGGATTTGGCATTAGCTATGCTGCGTCGTGTCTCCACACTAACTACCCTAAGTGTTTAACATAGTTAGCCTGCATTTAAAGCCACCATCCCCCGTTTCTTTTCCCTCCCCTCCTCCCTCCGCCGAATCAATATGCCTAAACGCCGCCGCCGCCGACTCGAAAAGAAAAGAGGGGTTAGGGAAGTTAATTTGAAACAAGCGATTAATATTTCTTTCGTTAAATAAGAGCGCGCGCAAACACACACACACACACACACACACACACACACACACACACACACACGCACACACACGCACACGCACTCTGACGCTTGGCGCATCAATGAGGTTTGCCTTCCTTCAGCCCTGTTTGCGATAGCATTTGGGTTTCACTACAGCAATTACAGCCTTTAATTGAATTGATTTTGATAATGAGCGTCTGTAATGACACCGCTGTGGGAATGGTTGTGTGTGTACGTGTGTGTGTGTGTCTGGAGTTTGCAATGGATGAGCTGTTGTTTTTCTGGACTTAAGTGATCTGTGGGGAAGCGAGCAGGATTTAACGATGAAAACACCAACCACACATTTAAAAACAGCCGTCTGCTGGTCAGCCGTCTGTGCTCAGCCCTTTTATAAAACCGCTCGTCCGAGGTCTAACCTTTTCAGCTTGTTGCATAATATCCTTCAGGCTATAACACATGAATGTTTGATGACACACGGCTTAGTACATGATCAATTTAATACCCCTACACTACCGTATTTCCGCCGTTTCACAACCACTTCCCAGGTCCTCGGGTGGTTACGCGCGTTAAGGTTTCACGAGAAAATTAAAAGGGGGTGCAGCGTCAATCAGCTGGTCTACCAGTCAGTAGGAGCTACTTCACCTCTTTATTTCTTCTGCCATGCGGCTCGTCTGCCTTCTAAGTGCTGCGTGGAGAGCTATTGTGATGGAGTAATAGGCTCGCGTCTGAACAAACAACACACATCGACTGACAGGCCGCGGACATGAAGCATTCCTCCCCCTCGCTGCACTACTATCAAGTACTCAAGTTGAAAACACACACTTGTGCACACTTGAGGGTACGCCCAGGTATCAGTTAGCTGATAAACGGGGCTAATGTTGGCTTTTTTTTTTATATATGCTCTGCCTGTTCCGTTGTTATGATGGATTTGCTTTGATTATATTCCAAAGTTATTACAGAGTTGATAAATGCCGTTTCGGATTGCACTCACATGTCTCAGGTAGCGCCGAGAGCGTCAGGATCTCGTGGTCTAATGAGACGCTTTCCTGCCCAGGCAAGGGCAGAGATTTATTTTGTGGAAAAACTTGTATATTATCTCAAATAAAACAGCAGGATCCCCTTGTCTGTGAAACTCAACACAGTTTACAGTTGATTTAAAGACATCAACAGTGAACTGGGAGTTTTTTTTGGGTAGTATAACAAAAATTAGGAATCTGGAGTATTGTATTATACACAGCCAGCACGCCCTGCTACGTCCTGCTACGCCCTGCAGTGCCCTGCTACGTCCTGCTACACCCTGCTACGTCCTGCTATGCCCTGCTACACCCTGCTATGTCCTGTTACACCCTGCTACATCCTGCTACACCCTGCTATGTCCTGCTATGTCCTGCTACATCCTGTTACACCCTGCTACGTCCTGCTACACCCTGCTATGTCCTGCTACGTCCTGCTATGCCATGCTACGTCCTGCTACACCCTGCTACGTCCTACTACGCCCTGCTACGTCCTGCTATGCCCTGCTACTCCCTGCTATGTCCTGCTACACCCTGCTATGTCCTGCTACGTCCTGCTATATCCTGTTACACCCTGCTACGTCCTGCTACACCCTGCTATGTCCTGCTATGCCATGCTACGTCCTGCTACACCCTGCTTCGTCCTGCTACACCCTGCTATGTCCTGCTACATCCTGCTACACCCTGCTACGTCCTGTTACACCCTGCTACGTCCTGCTACACCCTACTACGTCATGCTATGCCCTGCTACACCCTGCTACGTCCTGTTACACCCAGCTACGTCCTGCTACGCCCTTCTACGTCCTGCTATGCCCTGCAGTGCCTTGCTATGCCCTGCAGTGCCCTGCTACGCCATGAACTAGTACAACTACTATTTCTAGTCATAGTTCCATTATCTTTATTGTGACTATTATTGCCACAGTTCATCACACCCCCAACCGGCACCGTCAGACACTGCCTACCAAGAGCCTGGGTCTGTCCCAGGTTTCTCCCTAAAAGGGAGTTTTTCCTCGCCACTGTCGCAATTGTTGGGTCTTTGTAAATTGTAGAGTGTGGTCTAGACCAACTCTATCTGTAAAGTATCTTGAGATAACTGTAGTTATGATTTGATACTATAAAAAAAATTGAATCCAATCGACTTCATGCTTGGCGGGTGTGTTGCTGAGGACCCGAGGAAGTGCAGTGTCGAGTGCGAGCTCCTGAGATCTACAGAACCTATTTATAAGTAGTGTGTTATGTACACACTGTGTAGTATATTGAGAGGGGACCCCTATTAACTGTTACACCACCGAACGGCATGCTGGGTACAGTACATTCAAGAACAGATGAAGGAGATTGACCAGAGATGTGACATTGTAGCAAAGTCAAAACACTTCAAGCATCACCGACGTAACTTTCTGAATGAATGCTTTTGTTCCCAGAAATAGCCCGGACCCAAATAGCCTAGCTGTTAGCAAATGACGCGTATACTCTTGCATTGCAACTATGTCATGGCAGGTGTATTGCTCAGGACCCAAGTATAAAAAAAAAGTTTCTTTATGAACAGTTAATAAATATTTATTAATGCATTATAGATCAGAAATAAGCTATTAAAAAGACCAACTTTCAAGTTGCCATGTCCTCATCTGGGATCATATTGTTCAATAAAGCATTAATAAATGATCTTCTATCGTTAATAAAGACGACAGTTACAACTTTATGAAGTATAAACCCTGTGCAAAGTCAAACCCTAATTGAAAAGTGGAACCCTACAAAAAATAACTTCTAAAAGGTGCTAACTTAGATTTTTATAGCTAACATATCAGTGCAATGCGAACAGAAAACGATGATCAGATACGGGTTACTTTCAAATACGAATGTCGTCAGTCAGATAAAACGTGTCAGCCTCAGTACACCCTACAGCTTGCAGTGTGACAGTCTTACAGTCCATTATTTCTCAAGCGTGCACGCAAGTTCCCCTTCAAAAGACCGCCGAGGCTTTTGCATGAAAGAACATGATTTCTCACATCATTGAAAATGATAATACACATTAACACTTACAGTCTGCGTGTTCTATCCGCAGCTGTGTCCACTGACTTCAAATAATAAATGGCCGATTAAATGACTTATAGCCTTTGGATTATAAATTGCTCCTTTTAAACCTTAACCTTGCTCGAGATCACACTCGCTTTGATGGAGCCTTTGATGGGCCTCTGGTTGCACGAGCACACACAACCTTGCGCCTGTATTCTGGCAGAGGAGCGTCACTAATTATCTTGCCGGCAGAAAGGTAAGGGAGGTGGGGACTTGTGTGTTTGTGTGTGTGTGTGTGTGTGTGTGTGTGTGTGTGTGTTTGTGTGGTCTCAGTGCAACAGTAGCTTTTAATGAGCCCCACGCTTCTTATCAAGCTTGGCGCTCGACAAACGCTCTGATCCGCCCACATGGAGGACGGGGCTCGACTGATCGCGTCTGAAACACCCCCCCCCCCCTGTCTTCACAAAGAGCGATAGAGAGCGAGAACGATGGAAAGAGAGAATCAACAGGACAAAAGAGAAAGAGAGAGAGAGAGGGGGGGGGGGGGGGGATGTAAAGAGGGCAAGAGGTAGAGAGAGTGAGTAGAGAAAGAAAACGAAGATGAAGGACTGAACTTCTCCAAGCTGGAGGGCACTCCAGAGGACACGTCCTAGATTAGCTCTCACCCCTCCCTTCATCCTTCCATCTCTCCATCCCCTCCTCCCTCTACCTAGCTTCAGACGGAGAACAGCGGCCCCAGGGCCCTCTTGGCGGGTGTCGGGTTTGTGGGGGAGAAAGAGAGGAGACAACGGGCATTTAGACATCTGTCAGCCACTAATGAAAGAGTTCAATTTAGTGGAAAATCTCAAACAACCTTGTCTGACAGGCTGGCTGACAGGCTTTAACTCGCCGCCTGTTGTTGTTGGTGTGTGTGTGTGTGTGTCTGTGTGTGTTTCTGTCTCAGCGTGTGTGTTGTGTTAGCGAGGAGGGTGGGTGGGTCTCTGAGTGGATCGGGACGGGGAAATTAAAAAAAAGAAGTGGAGAAAGAGAATAAATGTAATGTAATAAACTCAGACTGTGCTGGGGCATATGCTTGTGTTCACGTGTGTGTGTGTGTGTGTGTGTGTGTGTGTGTGTTAAAGAGTCATGCAGGGGTGTGGATCAGTCCGTGCAGCAGGGGTTTGGTCTTATGGTTTTAAACGCTCCAGGGGTACAGGGCATGTTTTTTGCCGATAGATGGGTGGCGTTTTGTGTGTGTGTGTGTGTGTGTGTGTGTGCCTGCGTCTGTGTGACAAAGGAATTGTATTTAGACCTAGCGCTATTAGAGTTGGAGAGATGAACACAGGGCTCTCCAGGCAACACACGCACGCACGCACGCACGCACGGACACACACACACACACACACACACACACACACACACACACACACACACACACTCACTAGTCTCCACCCCCTCAGAGCTTCATTAGCAGGTCATTAGACACGTCTTCAGTGAAAGCTGTTGTTCTTTGAGAAACAGTTTTGCTCCAGTGGAAAGACTCCATGTGTTTGTCATAAAGATAACTCATTATTTTTGTTTTCTTTTTCTGAAAAATAAATCTGGCAAATTATCTTTTTTTTTCTACTTTCTATATTGTAGATTAAAGGGATAGTTCAGATGTGTTGAAGTGTGGTTGTATGAGCTACGTCTCCATAGTCAGTGTGCTACAGTAGATGGAGGTCGGCACGCCCCCAGTTTGTAGAAGCAGGCAGGAGTAACGACACGGAAGCTAAGCAGCGTCCTGCTGTGGGCGGGGGCAGCAGCTAAACGCATTTTCATCTATATTTGGAATACATTCCACAGCTTTACCTTGCCGTCAAACAGCCCTTTACGACTGAAAACTGAAGCTGTGAACCCTCTCTTCAAAGTCACCAGACTCCTTTGACAAAAACAGTAATTTAACCTCCCAGAACACGGGAGTTGCAGGTCTATCGCCGCCTCGATCTGTTAGTTAGTGTTATTATGGGACTTTGGAGTTTTAAAGAGTTTGTTCGGATTCAGCTGATAACAGCTCAAGCCCAGCAAGTGTGGGTTTTTGGTGATTTTGCAGGTGAAAGGACATGCGGGTATCTCTTAAAACTGGGCTGATTTTCAAAAGTCATGAGATGTAAAGCTTAATTGTCATATGTGCAGAGACCCAGTTGTACAGTATAATCAGCTTGCCGTCCTCTCTGATGACAGTCTATAGAACAAAAATACACAAACAGAACGTGGGAAAGAAAATTACTCGGCTCGATCGTACACTAACGACAAAACTGCGAAATAGGAGTCTGCCTTGCAGAAGTAGTGCACATTTCGATGATGAGTTGAAGTCTTTTAGATATCTGGATTACGCAACACCGTTGTTTCAGCAACATTTTAAAGGAACTGTATGTCATGGAAAGACAAGAGTCCAGGGTGCTCAGGAAGTTCAATCAGATGTTTGAAGGTGCTCTTTGGGGTCGGGAATTCAATAAAGTGTGGAAAAAAAGGCAAGTCCAAGGCACTCTTCTTCAAAATTATTAAAAAAGCCTTTATTTTACTGGCTATTTCATAACAGAAAATGTAAAAGACATAGGGAGAAGCAACCCACGCATAGCGGCACAGACAGCCTTCTTATGTCATGTTGGAAATACTGTATGCTTATTCGCTCTCTAGCAGAGAGATAGATGAGAAGATAGATGCCACTCTAATGTCTGTACCATAAATATGACGCTACCTCCAGCAGCCAGATAGCTGAGCTTAGCATAAAGACTGGCAACAGGGGGGAAACCGCTAGCCTAGCTCTGTCCAAAGGTCACCAAAACCACCTACCAGCGCCTCTAAAGCTCGTTGTGTCTTGGTTGGACAGTCTGTCAAAAAAGTGTAAAAACAACACAATGTTTCTTTGCAAAAGCAGTTCAAAATTAATTCCTTTTTCATATACCAGACATTGGCATTGCCATAGCAGTAATGACAGCTTGTTTACTTGAGCCACCTTTCCCAGGATTCTTCTGTAAACCGAAAGCTTTTCACAAGATGACATTGTTTACCGGAGACTGCAGTGATAAGTGTTTTCTTACAGCAGGAGACACAACAACTTGAGTATGTGACGGAACCAATCCACACCTTGTTAAAGAAAACCCAGGCATTTTTTGGGAAAAAAGTCTGTAAAAGCTGAAAACAAGAAGCCTTAGCAATGCGACACCCAGTTCCTGTTCTGACCTGTATATACTGTGTAAACATCGCTTCATCGCTGAAGTATGACAGACAGGTGTGGCGCTGATGTGAATATACACTTTCTGCATGCATTACATCACATATGCATACATTTGGTAAACGTGCGCTGTCAGATCACTGACAAAGCTTCAGCAGAGACACCTGAGGAGTGATGGAAAGTGATGTGGAGAGGCTCAGAGGCTGGCAGAGAAGCAACTGTTTGCTGTTGATTTTCTCCCTGTGAGAAAGCCTGATACTTAATATTCCCCTCTCGTCATCGGCGCCCTCGCCTCTCTGAGCGCCGTACAGGGCAACACATTCTCACTCCCAAACGCGTCGAAAAACGACACTTGGTCAGGTGTCTTCGGCGTTTGTTAATGACGCCAAAAGTCTCCTTTAGCGTCACATTCAGATGCGCTTGGTTGGGACTCTTGGCGTCACTTTTTGACACTCTGGGTCGGGACTCTTGGCGTCATTCTTTGACGCTCTGTGTTGGGACGTACGTTTAACTGACATGCGGCACAAGAAGGTTTGGTTGTTAGGTTTGGGAAAAGATGGTGGGTGGGGTTACAAAATATACGGTTCAGTGACACGCGGGACAAAACGGGGAACGGACCCCGGCCTCTTGGGTGAAAGTCCAACCCGTTCTCACTCCGAACTCGTAAAATGCGGACGTTTGGGCAGTGGCTGTCAGCGTCAGAAACGACGCAAAAAGCGCCCTTCAGCGTGTGTGTAGAAGACACCGGGGAGAGCAGCAGCTACACGGCGTTTGAAGATGATGTAGCAATAAGAGCGACTATGGTAGCGAGTAGTATGAAAGCCCAAAAATTCACATAGGGAGGTTGGTTGGGGTGGTGGCATGGGTCAAACAACACAGGACTTCCACCCAGGAGACCGGGGATCATGTCCCGCGCGTCACGTTTCCTAAACCCAACCGTCGCTTTCTTCTTTTACTAAACCCAACTGTCCCGTTCTTTTCCTAAACCCAACCGTCCCGTTCTTGTCCCGCGTGTCATGGAAATGTAAGCCCACCCACGACCTTTTCCTTAACCTAACTGCGTCAAAAGTGACGCTGATAGTCCCGACCAAGCGTGTTTAGATAAATCACGTTTAGATATGACGTAAAGGAGACTTTCAGCGTCAATAACAACGCCAAAGGCACCTGACCAAGCGTCCGTATTTTACGCGATGGGAGTGAGCATGTGTTGGAAAGTCCCACCCCAACTAGCCTCTTTAGTCTTCCGCTCTACCAGGTGCGTTCCATACAGACGCTAAAGGGTGATTTTTGCTTCAGTATCTGATGCTGAGAGCCACTGCAAGCGCCAATACTTCACAAGTTGGGAGTGAGAACGGGTTGTACAGGGAGAGATTTATCACATTAACAACAGACCCCTTCACTTAATGCCCTCCTAAAAAAAACAAAAAAGAGGCAGCCGTTCAACTGGCTTGTGCTGCCAATACCGGTGCCCTTCTTTCTCCAATTTGGCGCCCGTCCAGCTTTCCACTCTGATCGCATCTCCCCCTGTTAGGGCCTTGGCTTTTTGGAAGGAGAGCTAGAGAGCGAGGGAGGGGATGAGTGCCAATATCAACATTGTTTCACTGGCTTTTTACAAGCCAGGAGAGTGGGGAAGTTAATAAGCAGGTATTGGTTTTTAACGGCGGCCCGTTTATTGCTTTGCCCTCGAGCGTGCTGGAGTGCTCTACTCCACCTATTTTTTTCCTGTCCATCTGCCCATCACTTCTCTTAACCTCCCGTTGAATTTCTCCCTCTATCTGTCAGCTCTTCCTTATGTCTCGACTCGCCTCATTCAGCAATTAATTCACCATCACCTCATCATCTATTTTTTTTTTTTCTCTGTCTCTAGCTGACTCCTTCCCCTGCCCTTTTTTTATATTTTAAGCTGAGGTGGAGCCAGTTTTAAAACCCTGTTAAAAGATTATAAACAAACCCTTGCGCAAACCACTTAATGATCCATCATTATGCCACTACTGATTCAGTGTTTTGCAAGTGTGTGTGTCTGAGAGTGTACTGTATGTATTGGTCCTACTCATGTGCCTGTGTATAAACCATATCCGTCGTCCATCAATACTGGACGTTTATTAAAAATTGGATGTCAGCCAGTCAGTGCTGTCCAGCTCTGACATGATGAATGTGATGCAGGTTTAATTGCGTACATATTGTGCTGTTGTTGATCAATGTCGTCTGGCGCGTCAATGGACAAAGTTTTTTTAATTTCCCCTGCTCTCAGGAGCTTGCCGAGAACAAAAACGAGTTTACTGGAGACTCAAATCTCTCAAGTACTCCCAGTAAAACATGTAAGCGGAATTTCCACCATCCTATAACAACTCTGTTATCCGCCGACACTTCCTGGTCTCGGAAATAATGGAGCAACCCCTAAACGTCTTGGGTTTTCTGGTTTTGCTTTGGTGTTTCTCATATTTTAGAAGAAGGCGAACAATATGAGCAGCTGACAAGACAGCGAGTGAAGGAGAGGTGATGATGTGTTGTCACACAGACGACGAGCGATGTATGGCCATAATAGGTTATGGATTTGTAAGTTATTAATCTTTAAACCGTATGTAAGTAAGTAAATTGTGTGCAAGGTTGAAATTGCAGGCTAGTAGATGCACTGTTTTTGGTTCACTTCCTGTATTTGGGTCAGATTGGACCTAAAGTGAACTGAACTGTAGTGCTCTCGGAAGCTAACCGAGAACCCCCCCCCCGTTTTCAAGCGGACCAGAGTTTGTTTGTTTAGACCAGAGTTCGAACGGGCTTTCACAGCACCCCAAACCAACCAGACTATCCGACAAAACGCTCCGAGGCTTCGGTTAAAACGGACCAAACTGCTCAGGTGCGAAAGCGACCTAAGAGTGGTGTCTGCAGTGGAAACGCAAAACAGATCCAGGGTTTAGGTACATGTCTCAGGTTCTAAGGGTACTGTACCGAAAGCGTTTGGTGGAAACGCGGCTTTAATCTCACAGATAGGGCCTGCAGTTTCTTACTTTGTGGTTTCATCTTTTAAATGACATTCTTGGATTGCAGCAACAACCTTGGGCCTTGCCTTTCAGACTACAAACAGGCTGACTTTACCCTCTGATTGGACGGGACTTGTTAGGGCCTGCCTGAGAGGAAGATACGAAGATGAAGGTACTACTCAGGGGTGAACATGATAAATTATGAATTATAAATTTAATTAATTCAATTTAATTAACTTAGTTGAAGGTTGAAGAACCCTTGACTTTATTCTGTCCCCCTCCCCTTCTGAAACTAAACTAATGCCCTTGCAAGCACCTACAATCCAAATGTGCTGGTATCCGACTTCAAAAAGCCCCAAACATAAGAACCAGATAGAGATGCCGCAGGAGAGAGAAGCTAGCGAGGCGGAGGGATGACCAGACGGAACAGAGGGAGGGAGGGTGCTATGGTGTAGAAGAAGGCGATTTCATGTTCCTATAATCCTAAAACTGCTGCAGTATGTGTCCTCCCCAGGGCTGTTTCACACCTCCAACAAGGGATAAGTGACTAACTCTCACGGCGCAGGAAAACAGACCAAATTTAACATACTTATTCCACAAGCAATTAACACGGTGACTCCGTGCAAAACAACAAGCTTGACTCTGAATTCGGGAACCTAAGCACAAAACCTTGCGAATGGCTCTTGCGGGAATCCACGCTGTCCTGCCCAGGAGGGCTATCTGCTGATCCAACTGACAGAAGCAGGCAAGTGCAGGCGCTCAACTGATGAGATTCCAGTTAGCCGGCGCAGCCAAGAGGAAAGGCGGGGAGGCAGCCAATAGCCCCGGCAGAAGGGATCTGGGGGCCTCTAAATATCCACACAGGGCTAAAAGAGCAAGAGCGCAAGCAAGCTCCAGCCCACTTCCTCTATCGCTCTCCTGGGCCTTGGGAGGGAACAATAGTGGAGAATGGAGCAGACTGCATGAAAGAAAGGCAATGCCACAGCACCAACATGCGCCGTTATAGCCAGGCTCGTCACAATATTAATCGTATACAGTATATCCGTTACAGTCATTCCCCAGCTGCAATGATGGTGCAGAGACTCCTAAAGCTCAGATGCGGAAGATCCGGAAATGCTGACAAATCAAAGCAGAATGGACTTTTTCGGGAGGGGGGCCTCAAAGAGACAGGTGGTAAAACAGGGCGTCTCAGACGGAGGTTGGATACAGGTATATTTAGACAGACAATATGAGAAAAATAATGCGTTTAATGAACATTAAAGCATGTTCTAGTAGAAACCCAAAATACAAGTATGGGACCTTTGAATAAACATAACGTTTACCAGAATACTTTCACAGCGTACCTCAAACATGGACTCTTCACTTATCAACTCAATAGTTTCCACTTTGTTTCACAAACTAGCACTGGCAGTCAGATGCGAACGTGCTCACACTTTTTTTGCAACACACTGATGTTCATACCAGTGTACTCACACACAAACACACACACACACACACACACACAAACACAGGTCGAGGCGGGGCCGCCTCGGGGTGCTGCTGTAAGTGTGTGATTAGAGGAGAAAATTAGACAGAGGAGAAACCAGGACACACACTCACCCCTGTTAAGGTCTTTATGTTATGCAGTGCATTCTGGGCTTCTAGGGCAGCTTTCCTTGTGTAAAACGTGACAAAACAGCAGCCTGGGGAGAGAGGGAGAGAGAAGAGAGAAGAGAAAGAGAGGGGATGAGCATAAGGAGCAACAAAGAGCATTTTCTCTATTCAGCGGCTTGGCATCACCTGTCGACACTGGCAGACGCTGAGTGAATGTTAAGGACGAGACATCCTAGCGGAGAGGGAGAAAGCGCTTTTTGGATTTGTTTCAGCGCAGAGGACTTGAGCCTCGGGGAAGTGTGCGCGCGCTGCGACGCACACGCACGCACAAACACTACAAAGACACTGAGGTGGCGGAGACAGGGGTTTGCCTCTTCATTAATCCTCGAGTAATCTGTGAACAGTTGCTTACTCCGTCATTTACTACAGAAAGTATTTACTCATTGGTTTATTGCTTACGCTCCCTCACTCATTCACTCACTAGTTCACACCCACGAGGGGTTTTTCAGTCTCTCACTAAATCAAACACTTGCTTCAGAGTAAATATATTTCAGTGCGTGGTATAGTCTGGTCATCAGGCTACTAAAAAAAAAGCAATTTTTTCTTTGCCGGAAAACAAGCAAATTACCAAGCAAAAGCTCACTAAGTTGCTGACTCACTCACTCACATACAGAACGGTGTGTGCACTGAAATGCATGTGCACACCACACACAAACGAGAGGAAGAAGAGAAGAGGGTTTTTGCCTAACTTGCACAGTCAGGCAAAAAAACCAGGAGGGGGATATTTAGCCAGACACAGAGGTATGACTCGTCCATTTCCCTCAAATAAAAAGCAGCTGTTGGAGACATAAAAAGTCTCACTATATTCTTTTGTCTGTATTTATGTCTTCATCGTGACACTTTTCTAACAGCCACAGGGGAACTAAAAACAAAACCGAAGAGGAAAAATGGATAAACACAACTTGAGACAACCATTAAGAATATGGAGGGTGCAACGGTGAACTAGGCAACTGGAAGAACGACGCATCATCAGGAGGAACAATGGAAACCTGTGTAATAAGTAATGGCATGACCTTAAAGGACAATTCCGGCGAACGACGGACGCCGTGCTTGAGCTATGTTACTGGTTACTGGTTGCACGACGTTCGTCGTTCGACTGGTCATGACTGTTTTCCCAAGATGGCGCCTGCTTGTACACGTGAACGCTACTGTCTTTATAATCTATCTTTTCAATAAACTGTCTGTACACAAAGTTCTCAATGCTTCGGTTTACATGTAGGGACCCTCATTATGCTACCGTGGAAGTGTGGTGCTATTTTGAGCCTTGTTAGTGGTGTAGAAATAGAGATTTCTTTTTACTTTACCCATTCCCCGATGAATAGCTTTACAAGCTAATCAGCGGTTTGCGGGAGCTGGTTTCAAGCTAGAGACACATTCGATTATGAAAACATATCCCAGAGAACGGTCGACTCGGTAATCATGTGTTATTAACCCTAGGTTCATTTTGCGCCGGAATTGTCCTTTAAGCACAGTATCCATCTTTGCTTGTTTGCTCCCGAAAGTTGTCATTCTACCAAAAAATGTGAACACAAACATTTCTGAAGATGTAAGAACTAAGAGACTTTCTTATGCCAATAGCAATATGTGAGAGTTAAAAATAACGTGCTACCAATATATGTTGGATAATGTAAACTAATGTAACATTTATTTAAAAAAAAAAAGATCCGTTAAATGTGGTCATTAAAGTTACAATCTCGAAGAGCTCTGTTTGATTCCCCATGGCGTTAAGCGCGTCACCGTCTGTAGTCATCGCTCTTTCCCGTTTACGTCAACGATGGCAGAGACCAGAACAAAAAAAAACAGCACGCCGTTTCACACGCGAGTGAGTTGAAGAGTGAGTCTGTCGCGTTAGCTCTGCCTACCGCTGGTAGATCAGCTGGTGAGCAGTTTATTTCAATGAAAATCTTTAAGTAATGTGACTGACGTACTGTATGTATCACTGTTGTAGTACTCAAGATCAGTCTTGGTCTCCAGACCACTTTTTGAAGGTCTGGGACTCAACTCGGAATCAAACACATTTTTACTCTTGGTTCTCAGATAAAAGGACTCAGGATTTTATTTCAAGATAGGTCAATACCACAACTGCCTTTTGATTATTTCACCAAGGCATTTCTCATGATACACTTATGGCAATAAAGGAGGTGAATGAAGAAGGATCTTTATTTGTTTTCTTTTGGTGTTTTTTATGGAACTGTGGATCTTTCAGATCAGTTTCAGGAGAGCCTATGATTAGCAATTTGTCACATTTTATCGTGGCATGCCGTGTGGGACTCGGACTGGTCTGGTCTTGGTCTTAACTCCGTCTCAATCCGTCAAAGTCTTGGTTTTGTCTCGGTCTCGATACACTCTAGTCTTGTTGATAACTTGGTCTCGGTTTTATGTGGTCTTGACTACAACACTGGTATGTATTAAACATGACATGTTCTAGCTGAAATAAAATTGCTTACTGGTGGACAAACTATATATTGGAGACCAAACAGACTAACAGCCCACTGTGATGCAGTGGTATAAATATACTGACTGCTTACAGGTTGGAGGAAAATCATGCAAATCAAGAGCAACCACGAAACCACCGGCTTCGTCTCAGCTTAGTGTTTGAGTGTTTTCTTGCATTTAACCAACACAATCAGTCCTCGTTGACTTGCTTAACAAGGTTAATACACATTATCTACAGGTGATCCATCGGCCTGTGCAGGTTTTCGCTTCCACATCCTCCCTCCAGTCGCTGCAGATGCATATGGTTGGACCTTCTGCCCACAGCTTTGCTCATCTGTTCATTTCGGTGTGTATTTATTTGTCCAGAAATGAGCCTGAGTGCACCATTGTTTACACCTGCTTTGTTGTCCTCTCCATTGTGCTTATGGCACAAATCAACTCAGCGGGAGTGAGGCGGACTGGTGGTGGTTTTGTTGCCCATATCGCAGACATCGGGCCCTGATGACACTTGCCCTGCAGTGCATCTTAGTGAAATCCAACAGTGAGCATCTGGAGCAGATTTGGCATCCGACTCCCAGAGTCCCTTTGATGGGGCTGGGAGCGTAATGGATCTGAATTCCTGCGGTGTCCTCCGGGTGCCACGGCTGTTGAATAGTTGGCCCTTAGCCTAGCGTCAGCAACGTGATTGGTGTTGCGATTCAGATGCTGCAGAGGCTGTGTATTAGCCGGGATAACTCCCAGCTTAGTGTTTTCTTCGACAACCCCCAGCGTGAAAGGCAGCTCAGGGTGTCACTTCACTAAACCCTAAGCCTCCCCCCACTTATACTATCAGTATTAATTTACCACCGAGGGTTTCACACCAGCCTCTACTAGTTAAAGGCATGGAGATAAGAGGGGAAATTAGTCACGACTGACAGAATATCACTGGGTGAAAATCTTTACATTTTACTCCATGTAGGTCACCAAACTGATATGATTTACACACTGAATTCTACACACTGAATTAAAAGTGGTGGTAAAGGGGTGGTGCACATTCTGTAGATCTCTGGCAGTTCTGCTTCATCTTTGCTCTCCATCATCATCATGATAAAAACTGGACTCACTAAGGATAAAGTAGAGGAAGAAGTACTGATATCCAAAAAATAGTGACACCAATATGAAAAGTACATCATAGTTATTAAAATGAAAAAGTGCAAGCAATTCAAGCTGGGAACAAAAATTGGAAAAGCCCCCAAAAAAATGGAAAATTGTGAAAATCTGAAATCTTTGCAACATTCTTGTGTGAATTGCTGCAAACAGTTTCCCGTCTTTTTGGTTTGGCGCACAACTAGGCGGGCCAAAATGTATTGTGAACCTAATGTGTTATGCGGGCCGGATCAAAATTTGCAAAAGGAACCGGTATTAGGCCTTGAGTTTGACACATGTGCACTGAGGATAAGGTCGAGGAAGAAGTACCGATATCCTTAAGTAAAAGTAGTAACACCAATATGTAGAGGTACTCCATTATAGTTATTAAATAAGACATATAAAGTATGTATTGTCCTGTCGCAGGCGACAGTGTCGAGGGTTAAAATGAAAAAATGTTACCAATTCAAACTGGGATGAAAAATGGAAAAGCCAAACAAAATCGAAATCCTTACAATCAGAAGTCCTTACTTTTATATTGTAAGTCATTTTGATCTGCACATTAGCAAGCAGAGCAACATATACGTACACTGTAGAATAACAGTATAAGTAAATGTATCAAAAAAACAAAGACAGAAATACTCCAGAACTAGAGTTGAAGAGTTTCTTCTGGCTAATTAGGCTTCTGCTCACCTTGACACATCTGAAGTATGCCGGGAGCTATGGAGTTATGTGACGCCTCCGCCAACTAATAGGTGCTCCCTATTATCCGACAAACACACACACACACACACACACGCTTCTTATGTCGCTTTGAATCAATGCCTTGTGTGGCAAATAAACAAAATACAATGAAACATATATTTCACATGGCTTTCTGTGGCTGAATCCAATTGGAAAAGTTACTGAACTGTCTGCCAACGCTCAAAAGTTATGAAAAAGTTGACCGCAGCGTCTATGCTACCTGTTTAACAACTCGCTGATAGATACAATTTCCTACCTGCCACCTCATATGGTGCCGATATAGACGGTAAGTAGATTGATGCACGCAGCGATGGAAGAAGTATTCAGATCCTTTACTGAAGACTGTAAAAATACTCTGTTACAAATAAAAGTCCTGCATTGGACATGTTACTTGAATAAAAGCATGTAAGTATCATCAGGAAAATAAAAGTAAAAATCCTCATATTTTAGACACGAGAAACGATCCAAACTGTTCTGTCAGTCAACTAAGTGTTTAATCGGCTCATCATTTCAGCTGGACTTGTAGGCCTTTATATTGTTGGGTAGTTTATTTATAATAAAACATTATATTTTATAAACTACATGTATTTGTGTGCAAAATTCTTAATTTGTAAAGTAACTACTGTACTAACTAAAGCTGTCAGATTAATGTAGTGGAGTAAACAGTACAATACTTCTGTCTGAATGGAAGCAATGTAGAAGTAGAAAGTGACGTGAAAAGAAAAGACTCAAGGAAAGTACAAGTACCTCAAATGTGTACCTATGTACAGTACTCGAGTAAATGTACTTAGTTACATTCCACCACTAGATGCACGTAATGTGGAATCACAGTCCACAAGCGCGAGTTCTGCCCAAAAACCTTTGGTTTTACGCTGTTAGCAACTGGTGCTGAGGTTAGCACAACAACCTGATTTGGGTGCTCTGAATGTTTAAATTAAGCCAAGGTGGAACTAATTGAAACTCCTAAAGCAAACGTTTGATTTTTTATTATTCTATGTATTTAGTATTTTCTGTTTTATAGCACAGGAGATGCTTTTTCAGTCTATTGTGACCTAGTCTACATCGACGACGTTTCATTTACGTTTCATTCTGGTGCCGCCAGAGGTTCCGCAGGATGTCCCTCAGGATGTACCTCATTTTCGGCCGGATGTGCGTCACATTCTGCTTTCTTTGTGTTGATATTCTAAACTTTCGGTCGATTTCTGAGGACTATGGTTAACTGCTCCTCAGATCTCTGCAGGGTAAATCCAGACAGCTAGCTAGACTATCTGTCCAATCTGAGTTTTCTGTTGCACGACTAAAACAACTTTTAAAACAACGTGCACACGTTCCACCAAAACAAGTTCCTTCCTGAGACTGTTTTGCAGCGGCACCATGGCTCCGTCCGGCGCTTAGCGCCGCCCATGACGATTGTGATTGGTTTAAAGAAATGCCAATAAACCAGAGCACGTTTATCTCCCATCCCAGAATGTTTTGTGGAATCGCGAGACCCTCCTCCGCACCGCTGTGGAGGAAGGTCTGGCAATGCGAGACTAATTGCGACCTGATGCCTTTTTGTGTTTCTACAGTGTATTACAGAAGTGTTTGAAATGTTCCTTATTTTTCTAATTAAAATAGTTTACTAAAGTTGCCAGTGGGCAAAATGTTACATCAGTCCCAAACAAGAGGATTTAATCTGTCTTGGACACATGCACTCCTGTATGTTCAAAATATATGAAATGAAAAGTATCTCTGCTGTATCAAACTCGCACCGAGCTATGACTCCTAAACCTTGTGTGTAGCGTCCCACCCCTAGTTAGTACACTTAAAATGTATGTTAAAATTATGGACTGTCCCTTTAAGAAAAAGTGATTTGACTAAATGTACATGTAAAAATGCCAACATGCCTAGATAAAGCACTTTAGTGTAGCCTACATCATGATTTTTGTGAGGCCTGTGACTGTTCACTATGGTGTGTGCTTGGTGCAGAGTGAATGAGACTATGTGTATACAAGAGGGAGCTTTTTTAACATTATAATTCCATTATCATTCCAATTGCACCTGTGTTCAAGCTTTGGCCCCTTGTGTGCAATTAGCAATTCCAGTAACACTGTATGAGTCTTAGCTGCTGGTGAATTATGATTCCGGTGGCATTTTTGGCATAGCTGTATATGGGAGGGTTAGCTTTCGGTGTTAGCATTAGCGATTCTGACAGTGTATAATGTGCAGGGGGAAGGTTGGCTGTTAGCGCTGCGTTAGCTGCTGTGTGTTGTGATTCCCGTGGCGTAGCCAGGCCCGGGAGCCATGCAGCGTGTGACGGATTGTCCCAGGTGGTGGGC
This sequence comes from Sander vitreus, assembly GCF_031162955.1. Classification (NCBI taxonomy): domain Eukaryota; kingdom Metazoa; phylum Chordata; class Actinopteri; order Perciformes; family Percidae; genus Sander; species Sander vitreus. Next base: position 20,328,338 of record NC_135877.1, on the reverse strand, counting down.
TGTCAAGACGAGGATCAAAGAGCAGAGGAGTGGACCTCACACACGCACATACACACACATTTACACACGAGGTTTCCTGCAGGGTTCCAGTTCCACCTGTTTAAGAGTCAGCACACTCGCGGCTCACACACACAAAGCAGCAGAAAGCCAATAGGAGCGTGCGCATTATTTTAAGTGTATGTCAGCGTGTGTGCTTTTTATTTACAGAGAAACATACCTGTACCACAACCTCGAACAAGTAAGACAAAAAGGGTGCTGCAAACTAGCATGAATAAGCTCTTTCCATCAATTTATGAGCATGGGTCTCTTTTTCTCGCAGCACAAACATTTACCTGAGGGCTGCGAACGCCGAGATACACTCGCTTGTGCTGTTGAGGAAGGACACTCTAAAACACACACCATAGGCGCACACATACACACAACAAACCCCAGAGTGAAAAGGGAGATAATCTATTAGACGCTGATGTGTGTGTGTGTGTGTGTGTGTGTGTGTGTGTGTGTGTGTGTGTGTGTGTGTGAAACAGAAAGGGTATAAGGAAGAGCAGCTGATGCCTGTTCATAAATGCTTCATGGCTGCTGAAGGGGGTCTTTGACTGAGTGAAGACCCGCGGCACCCCGCTTCTGTCGACACATCTGCCCCCTCCAACAACAGGTCGACCCCTTTAAGGCTCAAGACAGCAGGGCTGCAGAGGAGCTGAACTGGCGTGTTGAAGGGGTGCGTTCAGTCATGGGTATTTGTATTTCAGGTTGTTATTGCCTTTTTATTTAAAATCAGGCACAGATCAGGCCATGTTCTTCTGATCGTGGTAATCAGACCAGTGCTTTAGAGGTGGCAACCTGCACTACAACTTTACTTTCTTTGGCTTTTTTTGGGGGGGAATTTTCCATTAAAGATGGGACATCCAAGTCTCCCCTGCCAGAGAACAGGTGGATGGGTCATCCTAGCTTAAGCAGCAACTAATCTCCTTAAAAGACTTTCATTAGCCTGTTTCCTGTCTGTTCCAGAGACATTCTTTTCCTTTCAGACAAATTATTAATTGGAGGCTTGAACTCAGTAGGTAATGATTTGATCATTTTTACTAAGGGGGGGGGGGATGGACGTTCACGACTATGGCGAACCGCTCCATGAACGACTCCTTTTTTAATACCCCCTATCCGAGATCCAAGCTAAACTGACAGAAGGGCGGGACTCATAAAAAAATAGTTGCTATTACAAATTTGCCTGCGACTTCAGCAAAACAGACAGCGCCGTGGATTCATCAATACACAGTCAGGCTACTGGGATGGGGGAAAAAAACGTGCTCTGGTTTATTGCCATTTATTTAAACCAATTACAATTGTCTTGGGCGCCTCTGCAAAAATAGCCTCGGGAAGGAACTTGTTTTGGTGCACGTTCAAAAGTTGTTTTAGTCGTGCAACAGAAAACTCAAAACTTGTAATATTGCCAGAAACTGGTTTTCTTGACATGTATCAGTATTTATTTTAAAGGATGCGTTAGCACGATCAAAATCATGAGGGTATTCTGGTATTATTATATATTTTTTTAATTACATTTTAAAGGTTTTATAAATATATATTATTAATATTATAACATTTTTGGCATTGTACTGTGTTTGCTGTCCATCATATGCATATGTCTACAGGTTGTAATAGAGCCCAACCAATAAAGGATTTTTAAGGCCGATATCGATACAAATATTTGGTGATTTAAAAATATATTTTGATATATTGGCCGATCCAGAAACACGTATCAAAACAGAAACAGATTTCCCTAACTAACTAATTAGTTATTTGTAGTTATTTATGAGTCCTCACTAAAATAATATGATAATGCAGTTTAAAAAAACGTTTGTTTTATTGTCACAACAGAACAGAGGAACATCAAAATAAAGTTCTGATAAATAAAATGTTTAAAAATACAAACTTAAGATATGAAACTTAAAGGGTTAAACACGAGTATTGCCAACAGTTGTAAAGCGTCCTCTGGTGGACAAACTGTGCAACGCCAACACTCAGAACATGGTTGAAGGGTGTTTCGTCCGTTTTTATTTTATTTTTATAAATGCCGATACCGATAGTTTGGAAAATAACTAATATCGGCCGGCCGATATATCGGTCGGGCTCTAATTTTTAACCAGTTAGCCAAAGAGAATAATATTAGAATAATCTAGTATTTAGAGATCGGTGGAGGTCAAATTATCCAGTAATCCGGAAAGAAATTGTCTGGTAAAAATCTGCTTTCCTTTCCTGTAAATCATCTCACAACCACTACAATTTATCTTGTTGGTCCAGACCTCCAGGTTGGGAACTGCAGATCTATTCAGTGCTCAAATGCTCGGGGTTGAAGCAGCACGCACTGAGGAAGGTGGAGGCAGAGGAGGGTGAAAGGAATAATGCCCTGCAGTCCAGCAGAATGGTAGTACGGTTTATTAAAAGGGGGGAGACGAGTAGGGGGTGTATCAGAGAGCTTCACCCTTAGCCCTTCCACCCGAGGCTGGCTGCGGCTCTCACAGTGACTCCCTCTTTCCCCCTCCATCACTCCGCATCCTTTTTTCTTTCCCCCTCCACACTCCTTTTGACCCCTGGGGTTCCACTCAACCGCTGACCCACATTAACTACACTCTGCCGCAATTACAGATCGCACAGGCTTCTGGGTGGCATGGGATACATACTCAACCTCTCTGTATTTCTTGCACCCCTCTCTCACTGTTCCCTCTTCTCGCTCTCTGTGAAGCTGTACAAATGCCCCTTAATGTGTGTAATTTATGTGTGTCAAAAGGGCCGCTGAGTGACAGCAGGGATGGATGGGAGTGGGGGGGGGGGGGGGGGGGGGGGAATGACAGGGAACACATTTTGAATTTGACAGCGCAATAAAGAACAGATTGTCAGATGGAAAAATAAAATAGGGAGAGGACGAGTGGATGGCTTCAAACAATGCCGCGGCGCTGACGGGCATTTGGCTGATGTTCTAATCCCGTCAACGCAGGAATCGGTCCAGCTCACAGCACTTCGCAAATCTACACAATCCACTGGTTACTTTGCTGGAAAAAGCACCAATGTCACCTCCCCTCCAAATCCTCTCTCCCTCCCTCCCTCCCTCGCTGCAAAGACAACAAGAGCACTTTTCCGGAAATCAAAGCCACTTTCTGGCCGACCCCGAAGTGCTCTGCAACTTCGCTCATAAGCAACCAACTCTCTCTGTCGCTGAGGCATGCAAAAGTGTAAACATAGAGGGGGAAAAAAACAGACACACAGAGACGAGCTAAGAATCCACACACACACAAGTTCCCATTAAAATCCACCTGCAGCTGCTCTTTAATTGGGCCTGGGTAGACGGCTAAAAAAGCTAACGCCTAGTTAAGGCGATATAATTGGCCGCTCTGCTTTAGGAAAGAATGAAATAAATCAGTCCTCCGTCTCAGCTCGGCCCCGTCTCAACTGAATCCATTAGAGCAGATAATTGTCTTGGACGGCAAAGCGTTCGCTTAGCGTTGCCACAGCTGAGTGAGAGAAAACAGTTGGCTTGCAGTTTCAAAAGCCAATGTCTGCCATTGGACGGGTGTGGGTCCCTGGACGCGCCATCAGAGCGATTTTCATCTGAGCAGTGATCGAAAATCTAACGCTGTAATCCGCCCGCATGCATTTATCTCCAGGCCTTTATCCTCTCCGCCCGAATCGCCATTGGATTTTTGTTTTTTAGCCATCAAGGTGACATTTCAGGTTACAGAGGAGATTTAAAAATGATGGCTAATGTGAAATGTAGCTCAGAAGTCCAGGTCCAATTAATTACCTCTCATGGGGCGGCATTGCTTGCACTTTTAGTTTTTAAGCTGGTTTGTATGAAGGAGTAAATTGTTGCAAGGCGAGGAGCATTTACTGCTGCACTTCAAGAGGAGATCTCCAAGATCCTCTGTGTCTATCGTTGGTGCTAAACACTCGTGGCTGTGATGTGGCTCCCTGTTCTTCCCCAGAGATCAACTGTCAATCAAGCCGTGTGGGTGGTAGCGTGTTGTCTCTGTTCTCAGATTTAAAGGTTTGATTTCCTACAGGTGGCCCTTTTGTCTTTGTCTTGTCAGCCGTGATGTTCAGGCAGTAGGTTGAATCACTCTTGTGCTGCAGTAATCAGTGACAGAGGACTTGGTTTTGGCAAGGCCCCAGTCATTTCAATACAATATCTAACTGTGATGTTTTATAACCAATTGCTATTTCAATTGAAATTGCATTTATTTTGTATTTCTTTTTAAGATTTTTTTTTTGTGGCATTTTAGGCCTTTATCTTGCCTGAAGATGGTCCAGTAGCGAAACGCGCCTACTATTAAATTTAGATAGTTAGACAGTGGCTTTTGGCCTTTATTTTGACAGCTTAGACTTGAAAGGGGAGAGAGAGGGGGAATGACGTGCAGCAAAGGGCCACAGGTCGAGACCGAACCCACGGCCGCTATGTCGAGGACTAAGCCTCTGTAAATGGGCGCGTGCTCTACCAGGTGAGCTACCCAGGCGCCCAAATTGCAATTATTTTCTATGAAAATTAAACTGCTACATGCCTGTGTTTGAACAAATCGTGTTTGCGGTAATGCAGTCACAACCCCGGCAAAACCAGTATGTGGCATGGCTCACACCAGTGTTGACTTAAAATGGCGCAACGTTGGTTAGGGAAGAAACAAATCTCTCTCCCCCGTGGAAATCGGTTAGAGTGGAGGTAGTCTCACATTGCCAGACCTTCCTCCACAGCGCTGCGGAGGATGGTCTAGCTAGTCCACACAGCATTCTGGGATGGGAGAGAAACGTGCTCTGGTTTATTGCCATTTCTTTAAACCAATCACAATCGTCTTGGGCGGCGTTAGACGCTGCACGGAGCCACTGCAAAATAGCCTCAGGGAGGAACTGGTTTTGGTGGAACGTGTGCACGTTGTTTTAAAAGTTGTTTTAGTCGTGCAACAGAAAACTCAGATTGGACAGATAGTCTAGCTAGCTGTCTGGATTTACCCTGCAGAGATCTGAGGAGCAGTTAACCATAGTCACTCACAAATCCACCGGTTTAGAACGCCAACACAAAGAAAGCGGAAGGTAAGGGACATACATGCATCCGCACGCATGCATAAGATGCAGTTGAATATGTAAGTTATAATACAAGTAGCACTCTTACGAATAGTAAGTTTTGCCTTTGTGTTATTTGCAGGCTGGACAGACAACGTCGCTTTATGAGATAGTGCTTTCATGTCTTTTTGAGAATCCTCTACATGATTTTCAACACAATTTTAACGACTCCGTTCCATTACACACTGTTCATTTCTTTTTTGATTTATATTGTTATTTTTATATGTTGAATGATTTCCAGGCAATGTTGTGCACAGAGACTCTAATGTGGGATATAGCCCGTTAATGAAGACATTAAACTTATTCTATGCATGTGTGAAGTTAAGTGTGTGTGTGTGTGTCTCAGAAGCTCATGTGGGCAGGCTGTATCATTAAGATAAATGACATAGCGCATCCCCTGCCAAAACACAGACACACACACACACACACACACACACACACACACACACACACACACACACACACACACACACTGAAACAAACCCGTCATGGCGCTTAAGGTTGCATTTTAGCAAAAGGACCATTTTCTGTTTATCCCTCTGGCTCTCTTTGTCTCATTCTCTCTTTATCCCTCCGTCCATCTATATCTCTCTTTCAGCACAAAATGCCAAATTGCTCTGTTTCTCACTTGCTCCCCCTCCTCCCTTGCTCATCCACTCATCTGGTTATTAAGTCAAAACACATTAAACCAACAGTAGTGCCATGATATTCCCCAGACCGTCCTCGTCACAATATCCCACACTGCCTGAATGCACACACCTGGGTCAAACTGCAAAATGGATTCTGCAATACACACAACAGTGACACAATTCAATGATTTAGGGCCAAAAACAACAAATCTGGGAACCTATTAAAGGAAACCTGACTGAGGTTTTGGCTTCTCACTAACCTAAACAGGCTTCAAGAGATCATTTAAAGTATTTGCAATATGGATTTTTGCAAGCTGATTAATTTGGAATGACAATATTCTTTCACGCCAGAAATATGTTTGCTCGAGAAATTGTACTCTTGTCAGGCTGAAGAAGCCTCTCAAAACAACCCTTAGGACCGTGACGTGAAGCCAGACGATGACAATAATGAAATAGAAGGATTACACTGATCCACAGATATCCACTTCCTGGTTTGGCGTGCAAAACTGTGTTCTAGCCAGAGCTCTGAGCGAGCGTTAAGTCTTGGGTTTTATGTTCGACGTCCTGTAATTAATCATTAATTTATTCTTAGCCGTGCCACTGCAATGTCTGCTCAAGTCTGACTGCCATTTTGTAACAATGTTTTACAACAAACCAGACATGCTGGTGCAATCAAATGAAAAGAAAATAGATAGCTTTAGGTCTATTCGCAGAGACTGATGAATTAAGCTGATGTGAAGATGTGAATCAGACCATAAGCGGAGTTTGACATTCGAGCCAGGGGGGGCAAAAAAGAAAAAAAAAAACTCATTGTAGAAGCTGAGACCTGGCCTACCACTTGGGGAACACAGCACGAGCACATATGGACAAAGCAAACATGCCAAATAAACATATGTTTATTTTTAAAGAAGATTTTAAATTACATTGTAAGAATTTAACAACTCGCCCTCATGAAATCCAATCGCGGCACGGCGGTCTTGGAACGCACTAGACAGACGGTGGCAAACTGCCCCGACACTTAGATTCAACTAAAATGTAACCGTGAACAGTGTTGGAGCTCCAGTCTGTTGAGATGGCTCTCCAAACGCAGAAACCAAGCGCTGTCACACCTTAAAACGTTAAGACACGTTAAGAAAAAAGATCCGTATTTTGCCTTAATCCAATGACACGGAAAAAAAGTAATCCACAGCGATCAGGAGATCCACTTCGCCGTTTAAACAATGTGGAATAAAACGTATAAAAGTCCAAATCTACACAAAACGCGCAATCAATTAGTAAGTTGACAGCAAATTTATATACATGGCATTTAGGACACCTTTATTACAACGTTGGCACAGTAAGATGTCCAGACTAGTACTAGTACAGATTTAGCTTTTTAATTAGCTTTTTTTTCTTTAAATCATATGCAGACATCTGATTGTAGAGATTAGCCAAAATAGAATCTGTACCTAAAACACACACACTACAAAAGTATCGACTGGGACTGTTAACGATGACCAACGCACGAAAAAAGGAAGACTTGGCTCAGATTGCCGCTGGCTTCATCGGAATCCCAGAAATATTGATTGTTGCCCCGAGAGCCTAAACCATCGCCAGACCGACAGCCGATGGGTTCCGAGACTGGATTACATGCACAAAAATGAGGATTTGAGACTTGGACTTTACTACTTTGAGGTTTGACTTCGGGTTCTTACTAGTCTCGCATTGCCAGACCTTCCTTTACAGCCCTGTGGAGGAGGGTCCGGCTAGTCCACACAGCATTCTGGGATGGGAGAAAAACGTGCTCTGGTTTGTTGCCATTTCTTTAAACCGATCACAATCGTCTTGGGCGGTGCTAAGCGCCGGACAGAGCCACGGTGCCTCTGCAAAATAGCCTCGGGAAGGAACTTGTTTTGGTGGAACGTGTGTACGTAGGCCTGTCGCAATATGCAATAAATCAATTAATCGCAGGATAAATAAAAATGAACTGGATAATTTTTAAAAGGAAATTATCGCCGCTGGAAAAAATTTCATTTTATTCATTTTTTTTTGGTTGCGTTTGGTTTTTATTCCAGTGCATTTTTTGTTAACAGAGACTGAGAGTCCATTTTATTTATTGTTTTTGGTTGTTTTGTTCATTTATTGTGGACATTTAAAATGTCTTCCAGTTCCAGTGTTAAATGTTCTTTAGAAATAAAAGTTTATTGATCTTTGAAAAGGTGTACCTGCATTATTATGCCATTATCATTATATTAGATGAAAATGATCTCTCAACGACAATATTATCTTATTGTTATCGTGACAGGCCTATGTGTACGTTCAAAAGTTGTTTTAGACGTGCAACAGAAAACTCAGACACAGGTGCAGAGACGTGTCATGTTGGAACAGGATGTCTTTGGTCGCCGAAAACTCAAAATCAGCTGTTCGTGGACGCGTCTCATAGTACAATCGAAGTCCATGACCCTAAATCAAAAGCATTTCAGTTCCATATGGGATGTTTTTTTACACAAGCACAAAACTCTTTTACATATGTAAAAAACTAACAGCTACACAACGTTTTTACAAGCTCAAAATATTTATGACCCTTATTTGATCCCATAGTTCCAACTTTCAGCCTAAGAAACTGTATCTTAGGGGTTAACGATCATTACATTATTTACATTACTTGTCATTTAGCTGACGCTTTTATCCAAAGCGACTTACAATTGCTATATATGTCAGAGGTCGAACGCCTCATTGCTCATTGGTTGATGGGATTCAAACCCAGGTCTCCCACACCAAAGGCCTGAGTGTGACTTTGGTGGATATGACCAAAGTGTCATATCCACTGCGCCATCACCACCCAGCAGTGTTCAGCAGTGATCAGCCTTTACGCCTAAGCTCTAGCACGACGAAGTATAATTTTCAAGCATGTTGTACGAGTTTAACATTTCATTTTGAGGTTTTTGTACTTGCTGAATTTCTACTGCCTATGAATGTCTACCATGTTGTGCTATTTTTCGTCTTCTTTGTTGCTGATGTCCTTTTTGGACGGTGTCAGCTAATGGGGATCCAAAGAAAACGGGAACCAACGACACAGAGAGGTTGTGAAGGCTTGTAGCTGCGGCCCTAGAACTTTTACTGCGTCTCAGTGGGACTAACAAACTCATTTAAATCCAAACGGCTGCTTCTCGGAAAATAGTGCCCCTGGGTTGCCACTGGGGCATCAGAGTGGAGCTTAGATCCTTTTTCAAACCGTTCACACCGTAGCTAATTTGAAATAAACACACAGAGGGGAAGAGAGGGGCCACAGTTTGCCTGATGCCGGTGAAATCACCGTCGGCTCTGGCGCAACAGTGAAACTGGCAAGGGGGCCATAGCAGCCCCCCTCCCCCCGACTTGAGCGGGTGCTTACTTAACTATGAAAAAACAACAACAGTGCACAAAGCCTGTGAATAACAAGGCCAGTCAGAGCCTAATCCAATACGTGGATTGTATGTTCTACATTTAATCTTAAAACAAAAAAAAAAGAGGCATATAGAGAGATTGCCATTCATAGAAGAAAAAAAATAAAAGGCAAGGTAGGTGGATGTATTTTTTTCCACCCCCTGTAGAAGTTGCGGTGATACTTTTGACTCATCATCAGCCCAACAACTCATTTCAATGTGTAGTGAAAAAGGAAGCAGGAGATGCAGGACAGGGGGGAGGAACTTTGGCCCCTTTTTTTCTCTCCTCAGAAGCAGCAGAGAGAAAAAAGAGAGGGGGTAGAAGAGATTGGTGGGAAGAGGAGTCATCTCAAGGCTAAGGACACACACAAACACAAAAGCACACGACAAGTGTGTGTGTGTGTGTGTGTGTGTGTGTGTGTGTGTGTGTGTGTGTGTGTGCAAAAAATCTGTTGATTTGGGTCTGGGCAGAACGCTGTCTCCAGGCTTTCATGAGCTCATATGACTCAGTCAGAATGAGAGGGAGGGAGAGAGAGAGAGAGAGAGAGAGAGAGACTAAAAACAGAAGCAGACTCAGTGTGTAGGTGCAGAAGGGTGAAAGACACCACAGCTTTTCAATTCAATTTCAAGACAAGATCTCAAAAGCATGTCGTCGTTTCGAATTCCGAATTGTCACCTTGTCTGCCTCTCCGTCTGTCTCCGATAAAAGCTTTTCACACTCACCTGAGAAATTTAAGTTTTTATGAACAGGGAAATTGTATTCAAATGTATTGTTACAGGTCTTTCAGTGAATGTAGTTAGCGCCAATAGGGTCAGTGCTGCCACGGGACACATGACGGGGGTGTGTTTGTGAAGGAGGATTTAACCAAGGCATCTGCAGGTGTGTGGCGGACTGTTGAGATAGTTCTATTATTGTAGACATGGGTATAGAATATTAGCCGTTGAAGTCATATTTGGCCACGTTGCAAAAGAAGCTGTGCGCAGTCAATTGAGGAAGTGGTTCAATGGAATGTCACTGACGCACAGAAGGTTAAGCTTGCTAGAGGTCACCGCCCCCCTGTGAGGTTAAGATAAAGGTTTGAGGGAGAGAAGAGGAGGTGATGCCATAAAGGATGTTACAGTTAAAGTTTACCATGATGACTGTGTGTTCATGTGTGAGAGGTTTTATGGCAGGAAATAGTCAAGTAGGGATGTGTGTTTAAGCGCTTGGTCAAAAAGGTCACGACGAGGAGGAGACAGGGGTTTCTGTCAACCCCCATTTGGAGAATGAACAGACTTCTGCCATCCTGGTGTGCATGAAGCATCCCCCACATGCTGAGGACACAGAGGAAGGACTACACCCAGAGAGAATAAAAAGGAGTGGATCTTTGTATACATTGCGCATAACTGGGAGGCACGAGGAGGTGTCAGTTGTGTAGCACCGCATGTAGGCCTGCACGCATTTGTAAATACTTTAAATACTGTTTAGTAAAAGTACTTGACTTTAGTCTATCGTCTCAGTGATCCTTTGAGGTTTCTGGTCTTTAGTGATCATTAATGAATACGCTTAAGAGGGATGGTTTAGAGTGTAAGCTAATTGGAATCAGAATCTGAGGCCTGAGGTTCCAGAACAAGAAAAATCCTTCTTCAGGACTTGTGGAGGAGTTTCGGGAAGGAGGAAGACGGAAGCGTTTATTAAATAGTGAACTATATAGGGAACGACCAAACGAGATTTCGGTCACTCACTGAAAACACCGTTGCGCCGGTTATTTGTGTGACGGAGACGGACGCGCTGCAGCATCATGTAAACAAAAATACTTCTAAGGCCTCCTGCACACTGCCTGCGTGGCGTGAGCGTGTCAGCTGCGTGGCGTGTCCCGTTTTTATTTTCGGCTCCCATGTTAACAGGTCAGAGCTTGCACACTGCCTGCGTGACACGCACGTCTCAGGCGCGGCTCGAGCCCGAAAACGCGTGCATGCTAGAAATAGGACCGACGCCTATTTTTCACAAGCGTTTCCAGGTAAAATAGAATAGGAAAATATGATTATATGTCATTTTGACACAAATACATTTAAAGGCTAGCAGCAGCAGCGCCGCGTCAGACACGTTTCTGGTGTACAGAGACATTGAAAACGCCACGCAGCCGCCACGAAGCTGACACGCAACAGAAACGCCACGCTCACGCCACGATGCCAATGTGCAGGAGGCCTCATGCGCGCCTGAAACAAAGCGAGCATTCAGGAGGATAGTGAAATGTTGTATATTATATATGTTGCATGTTACATTTCCACTGTTAAGAAACAAAAGCCCGCTCCATTTTTCCTGTGCAGTTTTCGCGGGTGCTTCTGCTTCTTCTTCTCCTCATCCTCCGGGAAAACCCGACCGCCTTGCATTGTGGTATACGGGAGTAAAATGTAGGGTACATCGTATGTACACTCAAATTCAAACACCACTATAAAATGGCGAACACACTATACGGTGCATTTCCGTGATAGACAACGGATTCAAACACAGCTACAGAGTTGGGTACTGTTCACAAGTGGAATTCAGTTCTGGGTAAACAGTGTGCAAGTAGCATAAAAGTGCAATATTATAATGTGCTAATAGCGTAGCTGTGTAACTATATATATATTACACATTACATTATGCTCGATGGTGTTTTAAGCTCCCGACCAATTCTTCAAGGCAGCGCTGCGACCGTCTTCTTCAAGGCACCTAACCCTAACCATAACCCTAACCATGCCTAATCCTAGTGCCTTCTAGGCAGCGCTGCCTGGAAGACGACGTTGGGGGCTTAAAACACCAAACATTATACAAATATATACAGGAGTGTTGGCAGTACTTGCACAAAAAATAAAAAATGGGGATAAGGAATATCATAGATGGATCTATCATCACCCATTGCCACTGGCAAATGTATCAACATAATCAGATATCATTCATATTGAACGTGTCGGAACATATTCACACGCATGGCGAGATTAAGCCATTAAGTGGCCCCACAACAGTAATTTGCAATTGGGACCCTATTGACTCGCCCTGTGTGCATTGCACTCAAAGTTACCAGTGCACACTGCAGACCATACATGGCAGCTCCATGATACGCTCAACCAGTACTCCAACGCATTACTAACTGGCCCAAATCCAGATTAGCTAATAATAGCCAGTGTGTTTCACTGTCAATCATGCCCATACATACTTAATTCAATTCCGTTTTTCTGGCAGATGAGTGTTTACTTGCTTTATTCACTTCATACCCACTGATTCTTATTTTGTTTCCTGTGACACTTTGAAACTTCTCTTGCTATTTGCTTTACAGTTGGATGGAAGCCCCGCATCCCCCTCCCTGTCTCCCTCTCTTTTCCTGTCTTTACTTTCCTCCCACTCTCCATGTCTCATCAGAAGTGTCATCAGCCCCCACTACGCTTGATGCCTGTTAATATGGCAGCGCTATTGTGTGCCCGTTCGTTGCTGCTGTCTCTATTGTTTGCTCTCACACTTGACGAATTCATCAAAGGAAAAAAGAAAAGGAACGGGGGAAAATAGCTGCAAATCATGCGCCTTCGCACAATTGACTGTGTAAGTCTGGCGGGGCGAGTCTGTGTCTTCAAATGGTGCACGAAATGCGTGTTTGCTTGTGTAATTTTGCACATATATCATTTGTTCTGCCATTAACTAGGTGGGATGGCCCACTCAGCCACTGACTGCTCCTGTATCTGTCTCTCTGTGTGTGTGTGTGTGTGTGTGTGTGTGTGTGTGTAGATATGTACATACAGTATGTGTTTCTATGTGTGTCTGTACGAGTATCTACGTTCACTGTGTTATGTCTGCATGTCCATATGACTGAACATGTTTATGAGTCTCTTTTGGGTATGTGTCCATTCAAATCTTCATCTTACACTGCGGTAGCGACAATACATTGGAAAATATTACAAATGAAAGTCCTACATTAATAGTCTAGACTATTTTCATACTTTCAGGTGAAAGAAAAGCATAACACGGTCACAATTGAACGACGAAAGAAAGAAGGTAAGAAAGAAAATGAGGAAGAAGATGGGGGAAAAGGAAGCAAAGAAGAAAGAAAGCAAGACAGAAAAGAGAAAGGAATGAAGGAAGGAAAAGAAAGAATAATAGAATAAAGGACAGAAAGTAAAGAAGAAATAAAATTGGGAAGAAAAGAAGGAAGTAAAGGAGGAACGGATGAAAAAGTAAGAAAAATTGGGCAGAAAGTAGGTAGGGAAAATAAGAAAATAAGAAAAGAAAAGGAAAGAAGGGAGGGAGGGAAAGAGTAAAAAAAAACAACAATAAATTCTTAACCTCCTACAGGCATCAGATCAGTGCAGTCAACTGAAACGTACAATATTTCCCTCCGAGAGGGAAATAAATTGAGTCGAAGAAAAAAGAAGTCTGTGTCTGAGTGTGTCCTGTGTTGTCGTACCTTTGCTCTGTGGAGGGTTCTGGCTGCGGTCTCGGAGTATGTTGATCTGGTAGACGGCTCCGTACGGCTCAAACAGCTCCTTCAGCTCCTTCTCTGACCAGGAGCGCGGGATCTGGCCCACAAACATCTTGATGGCGTCCGGGTCTGGCTGGTCTGAATGCTCCAGCGCCCCGTTCATCTTCCCGGCTGTGCCGTTACTGTTAAAGAGACCAAAAACAGACCGTTAAAAGCTTAGAAATACATCGTATTTATACCGTTGACAGAGATAGCTGGAGACTTGTGGTCCACTACAAAGGTCTTCCTTATTTTTTCTTCCGTGGTAGGACTTTTTGGAGATTTCTTAGAATGTATTCAAAATTAAATGGGGTTACCTGTGACCATACTCTTGATCGTGTTTCATATGTGTTAACAATCTAATGACTTAGTGTTTATGAATTCCGACACAGCACCATTATACATCTTTAAAGGTCCCATATCATGCTCATTTTCAGGTTCATACTTGTATTTTGGGTTTCTACTAATGCTGTCAAACGATTAAAATATTTAATTCATTCATAACGCATTAATGTCATCGTTAACTCGCAATCTATTCTAAATGTCCCTTGATTTCTTTTTGTCGCATTATCTTTTCTCATTTTAATGCTCTTATCAACATGGAAAAGTGGATCGGCTTGCTGAAAATGTTTTTTTTTAATTGAAAACAACATTGGCATATACTGTAGTGTTCAATTTCACGCTAACATTCTCACTTGGAGCAAATCATCTCTCACACAATGTAACGGCTTTGACGAGGGGGCGGAGAATTCGCATCAGCCATCAAGTGGTATTTCAGACTGGACGTGCTGCGATGATAGCTCAGTTCACAACGACAAAACACACAGATCTCTTTGGTCTTGTCAATGGAACCATTTGGCGACTTTTTAAAAGTAAACTTTCCATTCAGAATCTTATTGGCATCCATTTCGGCGTCTCGCGCTCGCCATCCACTCAAAACGTAACGTTAGCCTACTACTCTTTGGCCGGCTCGCAAGACCAAACAAGTGTGCGGCGTGCCTGTTGTTATTTTCCGGTCTAGCTAGATCCGGTGTGGTGGTGTTGTTTTCTAACGTTACTAGTTGTTGCAGCAGCATGTGAAAAAATCGACAAAGTTTGCTAGGCCAAAAAGAACGTTAATCTCGCGATAAAAAAATTGACGCCTTTAAAATGGGTTTGCGTTAACGCCGTTAATAATGCATTTAACTGACAGCATTAGTTTCTACTAGAACAAGTTTACATGCTTTAATGTTCAAAATACACATTTTTCTCATACTGTCCCTCTGACTATAGCCTGTCTTAAAATCTCTATTTCAGCGCCTGTGTCTTTAAGCCCCCCTCCCGATAAAAGCCCAGTCTGTTCTGATTGGTCCGCATTTCCGAAAGTTCCGCATATGAGCTTTTTGAGTCTCTGCACCGTCATTGCAGCCGGGGAATGACTGTAACGCCACTGTAGCGGCACTTTCTACCTATATATAGTATAGTTGTGACATCACAATCGTACGGAAGTTCTGACGGCTCGTTTAAAGGCACAGCTTCTTCTGCCACAATAACAGAAAGCAATATCCACAAGACCGAAAGACGCATAAAAATATACAAAAATATATACAAAAGTGGAAGTTCAAACTTTTTTTTTAAACACACAATTACAGACTGTAAAGTAATTTTAACCAAACAAGAGAACACATTCCCTAAAGACAGAACCCCTACATCTAACTGAAAGTTGATACAGTATGCCCCCAGAACTTCATTTTCAACATAGTGGTCTCTAAAACAGCCTTTAGGCCATCACAGGAACACAGTGTGAGAGCCACACTAATACACATTCTCTCCTTACAGCAGAGATGGCTTTCAATACATAATGTACAGACTGATATCCCTAAAGCTGGCAATTTCTATATACACTGACGCGACATATCAGGAAACTGACATATCACGCTGACCCTAAAAGTGGATTTTTGATAGTAAAGATGTGGCAACAGCTCTCTTCAGGATGCCAGTAAATCCACACTGTAGGACTGAGCTGAACACACATTTTATTCCTGGCATTTTATTGCACAACAACAAACACAACATACAAAGTAGGTTTTTTTTCCCCCCCACACAGTTGTTGACATGTTATCTGCCGTTGTACGAGCTGTGACGATGAGCAGAGACACTTTATGAATGTATATGTATGCCTGCAGTCCACTGCGCTGCATGCGTGCATGTTTGTGCACGCTTGCATGCATGAATGAGTTCTGGACGAGAAGCATGCACCCTGTTAACGCTGTGGTTGTGTGTGAGGATTAGGCTGCAGAACCAGTACAGTAAACCTCCAGGCCCTCTTAACAGGACACAGATGCTTACACGCCGCTCACACTGGCTATATTTCCACATCTGGAATGCATATGCAATGGAGGTGAAGTGCTTTCACCCTTTTCACCGCAGAGCTTCAACACTTATCTTCACAAAACACACGCGTCTGTCCACGCGCTTGGAATGCCGACTGCAGCTACGGCGTCTCTTTTCGTCGGACGACTAAGGCGAGTAAATACTTTCAACCGCGAGGCCCGTATGGAGATGAGAACGGCACGCGAGCTCGCATGAGGCAAAGCGTGACTGTGTTTGGAGGACAATCATTCGCAAATGGATACAAGCACACACACAAACGCACACACATCACTGCCGTCGAGGCCTGTGGTCTACTTAAGATGGCTGAAAACCAATCCAATGAAACCAAAGTCAATGGCTGTGCTGTTTTATTGCTCCACTTTCCCTTTTGTTATTCTCGGAAGGAGCGAGAAGGAGCATTATCTTAAGAGGCAAAAACAAAACAAAGCCAAATCCCGAGCTTGGTTAGCTGACAACACTAATACCACGCTATAAAGCTCAGCAAGAGAGGAAGAAAGAGTGGGGGAAGGAGAGAGGGAGGGGAAAAGAGAGATATGAAGAGAGAGAGAGAGAGAGACTGGGAGGGAGGGGAGAAAAAAGAACTTCCAGACCTTTGAACGCGAGCCATCCATCTTTTGCAGAAAGAGCCAAGGCGCTCTGCGGAAACGCCCAATTCTTTAAAGGACTTAAAGGACATGTCAAATAAAAAAGCCAGAACCGGAGAAGGAGTCAACGAGCCAAAGCAGTGCTAAAAGTCCTCGAGGGCAACGACCGCTCCTCGCTAAGCTGTCCGATAAATCGCGGTGGGCCCTGGCGCCGAGGGAGCCCCGAGGGTGGCGGCTGATGGGGGTGGGGGGAAAGGAGGGAAGGAAGGGAGGGAAGGGCAGTGGCGCTGGCGAGGAGTTACTGTCCCTATCACCGGCTGATGTTAAGGCACATACACGGCAACGATGGTACTGGACGAGCCTTGGCGGTGGCTGGGTTCAGACTGCAACACATCATCCCTTCATACTCTGACACACACACACACACACACACACACACACACACACACAGCTTATGTGTGTGTGAAGGCAAAAGAGCAGAAAGAGAAAGAATAGCTGGAGACAATCCCTCATTGTTGGCTGTTTATGTGAGGCCTGTGGGGATTGAACGAGTGCACGGGGGAGACGATACAATAGCCAGTGTCAGAGGAGCGCCTCCCTCGGCCAGTACACTGTCCGCCCTGTGCTCCCTCCACCTTCCACTCCGCCCGCTAAGACAATGAATAGGTTCACACTAGCAGCCATATGGCGTACGAAGTGCAGAACTGCCTTGTGTAGATTGCACGCTCCGTCTTTTCCCGAGGTGGTTGGGAGTCGGTGACTCTCCTCACTACAAAGGAATGAGAGCCTCTTCCATCGCCCTTGTGGCCAAGACTGACAAGGTGTTATTGCAAGCAGACAGAGCTTTAGCGAGCGCGCGCGCGTGTGTGTGTAGATGTTTGCGCTAGTGTGTGAAGCTCAGCAGGAGAGTGTCCTGGGGCTTGGATTAAGTCGTTGAGTGGATCCACTCCTGCCACAGCCTCTCTATCTCCCTCCCTCTTTCCCTCTTCTTCCTCTTCTTTTTCTCTCTCTCCCTCTCAATTTGAGCCAATTGTTTGCCTTAATGGCTTAACTATTGCTTCCATCACTCCACTCTCCCTGCAGCACAGGGCCGTGACTAAGGGCTGATCTACACCGAGTGTGTGTGTATATATGTGTGTGTGTGTGTATGCTCAGCCAGACTGCAAAAGAAAAAAGTGTCTGTATAGGTCTTTAAAGCAGCTGCTGAGGGCCGTTATTCCCTCACCTAGCACTCACATTAGACAGCCGGCTCGCTCATCCAAACCACAGCTGCGCAATACTGACCATGAAATCTCATTTATTTATTCATTTTCACCTTATTCACCTTTTTTTTACATTCACAGCTCTTCAGACCTCGCCTTTATTAAAGGAATTGTTCAACATTTTGGCAAACGCACTACAGTAATTGGCTTTCTTTCGACAGCGAGATGAGAAGATCAATATTGTCTGGTTAGCTTAGTTTAGCATACAGACTGGAGCCATGGGGAAACAAAAAAAAAACAAGTCTTCCTCGTAAGCCTTGTTTGTTTAACCCGTACATTAACCAACATTACTTCAGCAACCAAACTACTGTAAAATCCATATATAATGCATACGACAAGACAGGAATCAGATTTCTCTCTGAACCCTGCCCTCACTTTGGAAGCATGTCTTTTGGACGGACAGCGCAGTGAGAGGACAGGCGCTGTATTGAGAGAGCACCGTTTTTTTCCTCCAGCGCAAACGTGTCCCAAATAGTCAAAAGTTCAGCTGTGAAAACTTACCTATAGAGGCTGCTTAGTGTCAGTTTTATGCTACGTTTCCACGTGGCCGGCTATTTTCATAAACAGACATTTCAACCTCTCCATTTTCAAAAATAACATCGTGCACAGCTGTCAGTTATCAGAAAAGTGTTCGTTTACACGTACCCGTGTATATATATGCCGTCAATGCTGTCAAGAGCATGCCAGACCTGTAGGTGGCAGTGTAATGAGAAGCTCAAGCCCACGTTAGCCAATCAGAATCCCGAAAATAGCAACAGCGGCAACGAATCACTTCCTCTCTCTTCTCTTCCTCACTTTTTTTTTGTTTGTCTCAGTTCACATGCAAACGTGCAAACAAAGTTTTCCAAAATCTCCACTCTGGCCAAAGGTTTTAGAAAGACTTGTTTTCAGAGGCAAATTCTCCATTTGCGTGTTAACGAAGGGCACAAACGAAGGGAAATGTCTCAATTTTTCAAAATAACCATGTACGTGTAAACAGGGCCTAAGTATAACTAGGACTGGACCTAAGTTATTTTGAAAAACAAGGACGCACCGCTAAATGTAATAAACTTTAATCTTGAACAGCAGTTTCCCAGTCTAAAGTAGTAGACTAGTCACTCAGACACCAATGTAGGTGTGCTGCACGATATTAGGAACATATGTGATATGCTATAATATCGCGATAATGATATTCCTTGCGATAAATAAACAGATATTAGTTTTTTCAGTTCTGCTTCTTTCAGTATTCTGCTAAAATACAACAAACTGCTTGTTGAATTTAAAACAAATGAAAGGAAATCATTTCCAACTTTCTTTTACTGAACAAATTTAACACTGAATTAGATATAAAAGGCAGCACTAAAAAAAAAGAGTGAAAGTTACATTTAAAAGTGCAGTTTTCTACCAATAAAAAAATCTCTGAGTGTCTTTTGGGATATTTTGCAGCCCTTCGGGATATGTTTATTGCGGCAGTTAATGTTGCGATGACAATAAAAAAAAAAAGAAAACGATATATTGTGCAGCCCTATGGGAAAATAGGGTCCAGGTTGAAAACTTTAAGTGCATATAAACTGTCACTGTCCAACAATTAGAATCCAACATATATGGTCAGTATTTCAAGTAGACGGTATAAGGAAAATAAGCGTTAGTCTAAGTCTCCATAGATGAAGAGTAAACAGGGACAGCGATGAGCAACCTGGAATACATTAACGGCCTGCTATCTCCTCTGTTTGCCTTGCACACAGCTGGACTCCAACAGGCAGCCAGATAGGAATATGCTACAAAAAAGACAGTGGGAGAGAGACAGAGAGGACGAGCGAGGTAGGTAAGAGTGGGAACTAAAAGAGAGCGAAAGAGTGGTGGAGACGGATGCAGACGAGCCAGAGCCAGGTCCAGGAATAAGCACAGCTCAGAGCTCAGCATGAAATACACATGCATACACACACGTATCACACATGCATACACACACGGGCTACAGTCGAGGCTGGCTGCGTTGATCCCCCTGCTGTTTATCCCTTCTGTTTCTGCTCTAAAACACACATCCTCTCTGACTCCCTTAACCCCTCAATCGCAGCGCACACACATGCCACAAAACAGCCCTCACACACACACACACACACACACACACACAGTGGGTTCGTGGAAGGGCCGAGCTGTCACACACTTCTTCTCATTGGAAGTGTGTTTGCAGGGTGTGTAACGGTCCCACAGGGGAACTAATCTTGTTGACAAGCAGAGTGAGAAACATCAGTTCCCCCCCGAGGGAGCAGGGCAGCCAAGGTCAGCTAAACACACACACACACACACACACAGACACACACCTAGACACACACATGTACCGACATGTTAACACACACACGCAGACCTGGGCAGTCACAGCTCCTCACACGTACACACCTTGACAGATTCTTCCACAACCTTCACACGGACGCTGCTGACACAGAGGCACAGACTGGACTGAGCGATAATGTATCATGACGTGATGATCATCTCATGTTGTTGTTTTACAAAATGCTGTCTATATTTATGCATTTAAAACAAAATATATATAACTACTCACTATAAAGTTCCGTTTAACATGAAGGAGTTTTGTCTGACAAGTACAATTATAGATATCAGAGGTTTCCAGCCTGGGGGTTGGGACCCCACAAGGGGTCGTGGGATGCATCTAAGGGGTTGCAATATAATTACTAGGGTTCAGACTTTTCTATAATTATTGGCTGACATGGGATATTGAGTACACAATAGTCTATGTTTTAGCATTCAAGTGGTTTAAGGGATGAGAAAACTGTTGCTGTGAAGACGGAGTGCGAAGACATGTCTTGTTCCCGATTCTCCAACAAGTGATTTAGTGCTTTGGCAAAGTCATGCTAAGGAATAAAAAGTCTTAGACGAAAAAATGGTTACAAAATGAATAGAATTTTTCAAAGCATTGCTGTACGTGACAACTCGTGGGCTCGGAGCAAACAGAAACGCTCTATTTAAAAAATCATTAAACCCCATTAGCGAGTCATTTAAAGGCCGTTGTTTTCTCAATTAGCTTTTTGCTATGTGAGTGATGGGATCCTGTCAAAGGTAGAACCGTTTGGGTTATTTCAATTTTTATTTTTCTGTGCTCTTCTCACTGGTTTTAAGAGGGTGAGACTCACAAGTGTGGCTTGTTATTTTGTGCACCAATCAGGATTGAGCGACATTTGACCCAGAATTTGATGCCAGTTGTTGGGCTGAGTGGGGAAACAAACCTGATCAAACCACACCTACACAGACGTGGTTAGCTTTTCTTTTGAATGTTAAAAACTTAAATGTCTGATTTTTGCTGTTTTTAGTCACGAGTATTCAATGTTACAACAAAATACTGGGAGGCCAAGTTTTAAAGGTCCAATATAATACTCATTATCCGGTTCATACTTGTATGTATGTATGTTGAGTTTCTACGAGAACGTGTTTACATGTTCAAGAAACACATAACTTTTCTCATACTGTCTGTCTGAATATACCTGTATTCACCCTCTGTCTGAAAGCTTCGTTTTAGCGCCTGTCTCTTTAAGACCCCCTCCTAAAAAAAGCACAGTCTGCTCTGTTTGGTCAGCGTTTCCGAGTCTTCCGCATCAGTGCTCAGCTCAGTGTCTCAGCACTGTCTTTGCAGCCGGGGAATGACTGTAACGGCACTGTAGCGGCACTTTCTACCTATATGTAGTATACTTGTGACATCACAATTGTACAGAAGTCTCGTTTAAAGTCACAGCTTCTGAATACGAGCTGTGTGCAATCTCTCTGTGGATTGAGCGTTTTGATACTTTCATTCATTCATCATTAAGACATGTGAACTCACTTTCTACAATACGGGACCTTTAAGGGGCACTTCTCCTCAACATGATAAAGAAGAACTGAGCTAAAACACACATCAACTAGCTTAAACCACCGTGCACACAAGCAGAGACATACACTAGAAAAACACACACACACACACACACACACACACACAATTCATTCCATAGTCCTGAATATTTTCTGCTGCTGTATCAAACTGTAAACAAGATTAGCAACTTCACCACAACACACCATGAGAGGCGTGCTCCCCCCCCTGAATCCCACTCTGTAACTGATTTTGTCATCGGCGGTGCGAGGCGGATTAGTGGCTCAAACTAAATGAGTGGCGTACTGTATCGACTGATTTATTTGGAACGCTTCTAGTTTTTCCTGTAACTGACTTACAGCGAGGTAAACTGGCTCCCGGGGGCCCTGTTTCGAGCCAAACGAGGGAGTGTGATATTGCCTGCGATTCACTTGTACTTTACAATGAGCAATATTCCGCCCACCTTGGGTACAGCACTGTGACAGCAGCCGCCGGTACGCACTGTACACAGCACGTTTCATACATTCATTATCAAGGTTTCTCTGCTGTCGGGTGGTGGGGTGGGGGGGGTATAGAGAGGGAGGGCAGCTTTGATGGAGCTAGCGTCTATGAATGGCCGTGACCGGCTGAAAGAAATAAACTGGCTCTATGTGAGGCTGTGTGATTGCCTTTGTGTGTGCGTGTTTTTGCATTTGCGGTTGCCATGGAGACGTGGCCGCACATGCGACGCAGGGAAACGATCAGATAAATGTCACAGTGGCTAATGAAGCTGCACCGGTGCCCCGACGCTCAGCTAGCTCTGTGCTAACGAGCTACCGCTAATGAGAGGAGACACACACACACACGCGCGCGCACACACGCACGCACGCACACACACGCACGCACACACGCGCACACACACACACACGCACACACTGTGGAGAAAACCCACTGATGCATGACACACATGGATACAAGTGAAATGGGTCTCATTTTGCTCATTCCTCACGTCTCATATTTTCCTGCATGTATGAAACACTGTAGGAGTCGGCACTGTTCCCTCAGAAATGAAGATGCTGCAGTTGCTGGTCTGTGCAGTCTTGAATTAAATTGAACATTAATGACAATGTAAAACCTTTGCTCTGCAGGAAACAATATCTCCTGGAACGCAAATGCTTACATGCTCTTTAGAATTAGCCTATATGAATGAAAACTGCCTATTGGACAAAACACATATTGTTCTTCATCTTAATGTTTTGTGTTTTTATGCTGACCTGTTGTCTGTGAAGTTGTTGTCGAAAAAGGAGCTAAATAAACTCTTTTGTATATTGTCTCATTTGACCTTATCTCGGTACGGATACGGTTGAAAAAGCTCTGGAATAAGTGAAGCTTAAGTTTAAAATATCTTATCATAAAAATGTGCTCACAAGGTCAAGAATGAATCCCTGCACTCATGTATATGAATAGCTTTCATTTTTTGTTTGCATTTGGTATTAACTTAAAAAACTGAATGTATAAAAATTAAGAAATAAGAGAAGAACAGATGAAAAAATTAAATCTGCAAAAAGATTCTAATTTGATAAGCCGACTAACTATTCAGATCTGATAAAGCGATACAGACTCTCCTCTATCCGTGGTATAATACGTTGGTTTTTTTGTTATTTGGTATTAATTCCTTTGAGAGATAATCAGCAGCTCAGTTGCGTTTCCCCCTTCACTTTCTGAGTAAGCATAATTCAAGCAGCTCTTCATCACAAGAGGACCTTGCAGTGAAAAGTGTTCACTTGCAGCTGAAACACAACATTTGGGGTCAAATCCGGGTGTGAATCATCAATACACTGGGGGAAAAAAAACAACCCAAAAAAATCAAAATGAATCTTGTATGTGAATAACTGTAAATGTATCACGGCTTAGAGCTCAAAAGAACAACTTGACACTTGTATAGAAAATTGGTATTTGAATATATCTATTCAAGCTGAAGGGTTTTGTTGACTCCATTTAAAAACATAAACAGCATGTTTGTGTGATGAGGTCCTTTCAAAGCCAGTACAAATCTTACTTACAGCACCCTGTCATGTTTATGTGCATACGTTATTTAGGTTGCAAAAAGAAACTCGTAATATTTCATACAAAATAACGATGTGAGCATCGGTTCATAGTTCTTTCGTGAATGTTGTGTCTATGTACATATGCTGTACTATCAGTACTCAATAGAAATACAATTTAAAATGGTTTGACACATATTTTGCCTTTAACAAATATTGCCCCCCCCCCTGCAATTTGGATATTGCGCTAGTCCATATTGCGATTTTGATAAAATTGCGATTCATTGTGAACATAAAGAACTTACGTGCCAAATGAACATAACGTGCAACAGAACGTACAGTAAATATTGCCGTAACTACTGATATGGAAAAATACAGCTGAAATCTGTCAATTTATCAATTAGTCCAAAGCTGACACAATTAGTCATAAACAGATAAGTCTATCGACGAAGAAAATAATCTGCACCTATTTAGATAATTGATCAAAATTGTGAAAATTTGCAGCTTTTCCTTGTCTTATATGACAGCATTCTGAACATAGAGTATTGGGGGGTTTTGGACAGTTGGTTGGTCATAAAAGAAGAACTATTTTGAATATCTTCACGTATTCTTTGACATTTTGTAAATAGAAAGATATAGTCAGAAGATTTTGGGTAACTGTCGATTGGTAGCTGCAGCCCTAAATTAGTCAATTGACACAAATGTCATCTTCGACAATTGATTACCGAAAATTAAATAATTGTTAAAGTTATGGGAAAAGCAAAAAAAATGCACCTTGCACTCGGGTCTCTTCACTCTTCAAATGAACTTTTATCGGGGGGTTAAACTCAACCTCGACAATATGAAATGTTTTCCCCAAATATCCAATAAATGAATAAATATAAAAATGTGATCTGGTCACCAGAAAATCCATAGGTTTGTGTCTGTTGGGAGCACGAATGTGGACAACAAACATGTTTGTACAAGTAGGGGATAATGAGATTTTTCTCGTTGGAAAATCAAAAGCCTGGCTCAACGGTGGTGCTGTAGGAAAGCTCATAAGGTCGCTGGAATCAATAGTATTCTTCCTCTTGGGGGTGTGAAGGAGCTAAGCAAATTTCAAGCACATCTGGTTTTCAAGCCTACAAATGGACAGATGGAGGTGATCACATGAAATAAAAATAAAAATGTTTCCATATGGGGAACATTTCTCATCAAATAGCGGCTCGTGGTCTGAATGTTTTATTTATTTATTGTGGGGCCAGAAATAACTGTATTTTGATAAAACTTGCTTTAGTTTGTCCCACTTCTTCCTCCTTCTACTTCGCCTGTGCAGTTCCTCGAATTATCTCCCCAAAATTATGCTTTCTAGCTCACGTCAGCATGACTTGGAGTTCTGTCTGTGTGCGTGTGTGTGTGTGTGTGTGTGTGTGTGTGTGTGTGTGTGTGTGCGCGCACGTGATAAAGGGAAGGAAGGGGAAAGGAATTAGAGCATCTTAAAGCCTCAACACCAGATTGGTCAAATCCAGGCAGCAGCAGCAGCAAAATTCCACCCTAATCTTTAGCACACTTCCTCTCTTCTTCACCCCCCGCCTCCGCTCCGTGTCTTGTTGCTATGGGAACAGCAGTGTCAGAGGGGCATGGGGTGAGGGTAGCTGGGGGTACTGGGTGTTGGGTAGGCGGGTGTCTCTTTGGATGACAACGCTACAATGCACACACACACTCTCACCCTTGACTCTCTGTTGTTGTTTTTTCCTCTCTTCTCCTCTTAGCTCGTGCTTGGAAAAAGCCTTCAGCCGTTCCCCCTTTCTCCTCCTTCATCACCTCCCGTTTCCCTCACTCAGTCTCTCATGTTTGCGGGGCCTAATGAGAAGCAGCTTGTTTGTGGTGTGAGTCTGCGTGCACGCCTGTGCGTCCGTGTGCGACCGTGTGATGAAATGGCAACGGCTCTGATTGTCTGGCATCTAGCTGTGGCTGCATTCTGCCAAAAGTCATCATCTGACTCGCCGATGGGGATGATGGCCCATTTGACTAATGCTCCTCCGCAAACGGGCCAACAATGCCGAAGAAAGAGTGGACAGGGCGGATTGGGTTGGGTGGGGTGGGGTGGGGTGGGGGTTTGTCTGGCAGTTGGACTATATGAGATTGGTACCAGTTAAATTCAACCAACCCAGATTTGGGAAGCCGATCAAAAGAAGTCACCGGGGCCTTTCGAGCATCCTTTGGCCGAGTGTCTTTGGGCGCGTTTTACAGTAAATCCTCGATATTCTGTACCTGAACAACATGTAACACCTCCACCACTGTGCCATGCTTGAACAATTAAACCCCCCCTCGGTGTGTTCACGCACATCAGTTGTGACACCTGTAAAGGGGACGACTGAGCAAAAAAAAAAACATAGGGTAGAGACAGAAAATGGCGTGATAAGGGCAGTGGAGAGAGACAAAGAGAAACACACAGGGAGAGAAAGAGAGAGGAGAGAAAAGGAGGCCAGTTGCCAGCGACAAAACACTACTGATTTAACAACACAAGTACATTTGTTGAACTGGCTTCGGCACAATTGCATCCCATTGTGAATAAACCTCTAAGCCATTTGCAGCACAAAAAGTTACAAAAGCCTGGATATCACCTCTATTAGCACTTGGCTGATGTATGACGCCAATAAAAACGACAAAACACACGTGTGGTGCCAAACTTGCAGGTGTGCCCGTTCTTCAAGAGCTCTCAGTGGGTTCCTGGGGCGAGGACAGGCAGAAACCGCCTCTGACACTTTAATAAACCACCATTAATGTGCACACACACACAACCTCAGAGGGGAAGGAGTGGTAGTCACGGTGAAAGCGAAGAGAAGTTGAACACGGTGGCGACAGACAGCCGGAATAAACCTACTTATTGGGTAGCATGGGAGGGCAGTGTTTTCTATGTCTTGTTGTGTGTGTGTGTGTGTGTGTGTGTGTGTGTGTGTGTCATCAGACAAGAAAAAAAAGCCCACAACTCACTGAGGAGTTACTTTTCTGAGGACACATCTGCAAGCTCTTGTTTTCACTGTAATTTTCCTCGAAGATCATTTCATGGTGGTTGCAACCGAGCGTGTTTGTGTGTTTGACCTCAGACTCCCTCTAAATACACAATACAACTAGGGCATTTTGTGCACACTCTTCAGTATGGCGTCACAAACACAACAGCACACATACTGCACTGAGCAACCCGGGCGACTATCCAGCATTACCCTCATGTGAACGCAGGCACGCTTTGCCAAGCCTATCTACTCCTCTCTTGTCGTTTTCCCCTTCATTCCTTGTTTTCTTTCTTTTCCTCCCATTATTTCCGTTTTGGAACTCCCTTCACGGTTTCACTTTTGGCCTGGGACTTAAAATATGTTGCAGTATCAACACAGACATCAGTGATTTGAATCTGATGGAAATATGACACAAGTTTATTGTTTGGTCAGAACAAGTTAAAGTCTCAAGTCTGGTTGAGACAAGTGTCAAGTCAAGAAAGGTGAAAGTCAAGCCTCAAGTCTTGTCAAATCTTAAAACCAAGTCAAGTATCAGGTCCTACAGGGTAGGTCCAAGTCAAGTCTCAAGTTCTGTCAAAATAAGAATTGATTCAAGTCTAAAGATCTTGAGGGCAAGTCCAAATCAAGTTTCATATTTGGTCAGAACAAGTAAAAGTCAAGTCTCAAGTCTGGTTGAAACAAGTGTCAAGTCAAGCCTCAAGTCTTATCAAGTCGTCAAGTTCGTGTCAGAAATAGCAAGTGTCTCAGGTTCTAAAGATCTTATAGGGCAAGTCCAAATCAAGTCTCATGTTCGGTCAGAACAGGTGAAAAGTCCAAAGCCTCAAGTCTGGTCAAAACAATGTCAAGTCAAGCATCAGGTCTAAGTCAAGGTCAGCAGTGGCAATCCAAGTCTCGGTTCCTAAAGGGAAAATCCAAGCCAAGTCTCATGTCAGTCAAGACAGGTGCAAGTCAAGCCTCAAGTCTTGTCAAATCTTAATGTCAAGTCAAATATCAGGTCCTACAGGGCAGGTCCAAATCAAGTCTCAAGTTCGGTCAGAATAGGTGTCAAGTCTTCGAGTCAGTCGAGAAAGGTCCAGGTCCAAGTCAAGTCTCAAGTTCTGTCAAAATAAGAATTGATTCAAGTCTAAAGATCTTGAGGGCAAGTCCAAATCAAGTTTCATATTTGGTCAGAACAAGTAAAAGTCAAGTCTCAAGTCTGGTTGAAACAAGTGTCAAGTCAAGCCTCAAGTCTTGTCAAGTCTCAGGTCTTAGAGGGCAGGTCCAAGTCAAGTCTCAAGTTTGGTCAGAATAGGTGTCAAGTGTCTAGGCATGTCTCAAGTCTTATCAAGGCGAGTGGCAATCCAAGTCTCGGTTCCTAAAGGGAAAATCCAAGCCAAGTCTCATGTCAGTCAAGACAGGTCCAACTCAAGTCTAAAGTCCTGTCAAAATAAGTATTAATTCAAGTCAAGTTTCGAGTCAGTTAGGACAAGTCCATGTCAAGTCTCTAATTTAGACAAGACAAGTTAAAAGTCAAGTCTCAAATTCAAGTCCAAGAAATTGCAAATTAGTGGTAGTTCTTTAAATAATTTCTGAAACATTATTAATCCAAATGAGAAAGTGGTTTGACTTTGCTAAATCAGAGTTGTTTCACATCACCAAGACACCAGGGTTAATTTGGTAATTACTCATTCATTATAAATGTTTCCACCTTCAACACTTCTCTATCATCACTCATCCATGTATTGCCTCTTTTGCTTTTTATATCCCTTCCTACCTTCTTCCTGTCCCCCTCTGCTTGTCTGATTCCTTAAGTGTGCCGTCAGCATTGGGGAGGAAATCACTTGCACATTGCAGCCCTGAGTTTCCAAAAGCTTTAAACTATTAAGCCATAACAATTCACACTCTGAGCCAAGTTTATAGGGGGGCTGGGAGGGCCTTGGATCTCAGAAGAAAAGATCAGTGACACTGAGAGCAGCAGGACACCTCCAATCTTTGGGCCTGCCTCCTGGACTGAAAGTGCCTCTAGGAGAAGGGCTGCTAATGCCTACTACAGTGTAATTATGCCTGTAATGTTGTACAGGAGGAGTGGTGGAGGGTGGGGGGGGGGGGGGGCAGAGAGCGAGTGATAGCATTAAGGGATATTAGGGCGGATGGGGTGTTCATTTTCATTAGGTTTTATGGGTTGGAAAAACATTGTCATGCATACCAATTAGCACATTAGAACAGATGGCTCAATATGGTTGTATGTTTCGGCACACACGCACGCACACACACGCACGCACGCACGCACGCACGCACGCACACACACACACACACACACACACACACACACACACACACAGACGAGTGGTTGAAGAGTGCGTGTGCTGAAGGGAGGAGGAGCCTGTCAGTAACAATCCAGACGACAGCATCAGGCCAGTCAACGGGAGGAGAGAGTTCAGGCTGACAGCTGTTTCCTTCCATTTTTTTTTCTTTGCTTCCCTTTCTCCTTTCCTATTTCCCCTTTCACTTTTTCTTGCTGCCCTCCATCCCAGGCCAGGACCACTAGAGCAAAATCAAACCTGGATCAGTCTGTTCAACAGTCTCTGAGGAGGAAGCCATATGTTGACATATGCTGATGGAGAGGAGAGAGGGATTGCCTGATTATGCATGTGTGTGTGTGTGTGCGCGCGCGCGCACATAAAGCCTAGTGTTTTTGTGAGATCACAGACGCAGAACGCTGTCAAATCAACACAAAGGTTTTTGAGGGCCAAAAGTGACACTGTGAAGACTGTGTAGCTGACATTTTGGGCTGATATTCAGTCTCTTCAAATCAGGGTTTTTTTTTCTTCTTTTTTTGGTTTTAAGTCAGCATTTTTCTCTGAACTGTATTCATGTTAAGAGTTGAAAAGCCCCTCAGTCAAGAGACACTCACACTGAGGGGAATAATAATACCATTTTCCACATAATAATGATCCTAAGCATACTAATAAAACACTTTTAGTGCATATTTGTGAATAATTCCAACAGAATGCATCAATTCAGCAGTCTTCCCATACACAACCTGTGCTGTATTGATCAATTCTACAATAGTCATGTAACAACAAACCTGTATAATGCCCATCATATCAGATGGATGACTCAGTGACAACTCAATATTCAATCTGTAAGGCTTTTTGGCCAGAAGAGGGCAAAAAAAACATCAAAACAAGCTAACTGATAAAGCCACCACCATTTCCCCAGCCTATAAAGTTGTTACATACAGTATACAGTTGCCTACTTTCAAGGGACTTTGTCATTCATTTGGAGCCATTTTTCTGTCCAGAAAACATCTGCCTCTCGAGCTGCTAAATGCTCCTCTGCGTCCACCAGCTAGCAACAGGGCTGATGAGAGTGGTGAGACTGAACCATAAAGTAAATGTGCCACAAAAAAAACAAAGCAATGAGGTAAGAGAGGCTACAAAGCTCCACTTAACCACAGCGTTGGATAATAATTCAAACGCAGCATATATTATCAACAATATTGAAGAATGCAGGTTAAAAGGGTTGGTTCATGCCAAATACAAAACTATTTTCCAGCTTACCTTGTACCTGTATCTGACCATGAAGACAGCTTTTATTTCTATGAATTCATTGAGTCTCTAAGAAAACTGTACACAGTGAGGTCTGTGGACTATCAGGGACATTGCTTCTGGAAAGATGTTGTTAAACTCTTTGAGTGCAACCAATCAAAATCTCTTTTACCTTCTTTGTTATCATGGCAGCTGCAATCTCAGAGACAGATATCTCAAAAACTGACGCATAAATCCTGAAACCAACTGCATGGCTAGATCTCAATAAAGTTAGTTTTTTGAGTGTGGAAATCAAAGGCCCCATTGTGCGACTTCTCATCCCTTGTCCACAGCGGTCCTCTCACTTTTTACTGGCTTTTAGAGCTTTACACATGTAGAAGCAGGGCGGGCGGGCACAGGTGCGCCCCCCCTTCCTTCGGAGATTTTACACTAGCAAACACTTCAGCTGTGGCGTTAGCCACGGCTCAGTGGGTCTGAATGGGGGAGGCGCTAACAGGCTAGCGCTGCAGTCCTGGAGCCCACTGATGTGTGCTGCTCACCAATAACAGACAGCAGAGACTCCCTGGCTCTCTGGGGCCATTAGGATGCATGAGTGAGAGCCGTGCTAAATGGGACAATACACAGAGGTGTGTACAAGGGTAAATACAATCCAGTTTATATGGAGCGGCAGATACACTGCGGGTAAGCTCGACTAACATGTAATTCCTTTGGCTAACCTTGGAATTGCATTACTCTGCGTGTTTGTCTTTGCATGCGTACGTGTGTATATCTGTGTGTTGTGATATAGGGATTAAGTGTAGTGTTACAGCATGACTGAGGTCTCTATATTTAGGGCCGTGCTGTTACATTTCCAAGCCATTATCTAGACCTGTGGGGACACGCACTGATTTCAGTGCGGCAGAAAACACACACACACACACACCCAGACATGCACACGCACACACACGAATACACAATGCACTAACAGTGGTGTATTTCGGTGCACAGGCAAACCTACATTCAATCTCTTATCTCCTGGACAGTAAGAGGAGAGAAATGGAGAGGCCTGTCTGCTCTCCATCCCTCTAAATGTTTAATGAACCATCGCTCTCTGTCTCCCTTCCTCCCGCTACTCTCTCGCAGGCTCTCTCTTACCCCGATGCTCAGCCCTCACCCATCATCTACTTTCTCTCACTTCATCCTTGTTTGTCTGTCTCACTCCTCCTGCAGGCTAACAGACACCACATATTGGTTCAGGATGAGGTCTGAATGTTGACGAGGAGGAAGAGGAGGAGGAGGAGGAGGAGGAGGAAGAATCTGCATCCTATTTCCCCTTCATAACCCAATGTCCCTCTGGCCTGAATCCAGCCGCGCCAAATGTATCATTTGTTCTCACTCAACTTTCCACTCGATGTTTGAAATTTTGCAATTTGTCGGGCCAGGAAGCCCTTTCCTCTGATGGGACAGTTTGGGGTTGACAGTATCTTGCGTTCTGATTGGATGCTAGCCTGTGTGTTTTCATGTAAACCACATGAGGAAAGCGGGCGGCGACGCTGATCCAGCGCCTAAGTGCTTGTAATGTAACTGGCAAATATTTTTGGCATGAGGGGAAAAAAATTGAGAATGCTGTGGTGCTATTTGTGAACGCCACAGTCACAGCTGTTGTTGTTTAGACAACCAGATTTGGCTGTGCTGGATAAATGCCTTTCTGTTTTATTAGGCCTAATCTACTGCACTCCTCTTTATCTCTTAATTCCGAAGAAGCAGTCTTTATCTTTCTTACCTGTTCTGAATAAGCTGCTTTTACCAGTTAAACAGCTCTGGCAAATCTGTTTGTGTCTGTTAATCTACTCAGAATACATTGTTTACAGGTTAAACTTTTAATCTCCATCTGCCGACAGCTAAATTGGAAAATCTGTCACACTTCAGCGAGCACTTGTTGGTCAAATTAGGAGACTGGATCCAGGTAGATCTGAAGACTTTACTTGTCTTAAGTCACATAAATGATTACTTGAACTTGTTTGCTCTGAGACTTGGCTTACTTGAGATTTGACTCCCGGAAAGACCTGTGTTGACTCAAGTTTTGAATGGTAAACTCCCAGAACGACCGAAAAACCAATGCGGATAAGACAGGAACTGGGAGACCATTACAATGCAACACAGCTTACACATTTAATTATAAGGCCATTGTATTGGCAGGGCTTGGTTTAAGCCATGTTGAAAAACATACTAATAGCATGGCTTTACAAGGAAAATGTTTACAGGTTTATACTGGGTTATTTTAATAGTCAGTATTTAGAGACCAATTGGTACAATTGAGAAGCACTTTGCTGAATTTGTCTTCAAGAAGTTGAGGCTTGACTTGGACTTTTTTGACCAGACTTGGGATTTGTCTTTCTTTTTTGGCTATCTTACTGAATGAAAGACTGGATCTTTTTCACGGCAGATATTATGACTTGTCATAGTAGGAAAAGCACAGCTGAAATTAATAACCTTAACGATGACTCAATTCCATCACGTGTCCCAGTGAGCTATTTCAGTGAGTCAGCATGCACAACACCAGGGCCTCTCCTAAGTGGAATGCAGCCATCATGAATGGTTGCGAATACACCTGTGCTTTTCCTACTATGACATGTCAACATGTCTGCCGTGAAAAAGGTCTATGGAAAGAAGAAAGATTCTCAAAATGTCTCTGATTTAGTTTTACCTGGTCCCTCTGAAGAGCATTTAAAATGCGTAAAAAAACTCTGTGAAAATATACACATAATACACTAGACAAACGACAAAGTGTGTGTTTCCATGCTTGTTTGCGTGCGAAGGTGTACGAGTGTGAGTGTAAGCAAGCGAGTGTACTGCTACTCCCAGCTCCAGGACTTCAAATTATTCTGAGGCTCCTCCAAAACACACTTCAGAATTTTTGTCTGCTTTCCAAACGCATTACTTTAGTAGGGCAAATCAAACAGGGCGCATTAAACGGAACTCAAACGTGAAGAGTGAGTGTGTGTACGTGCCAGAGAGAAAAGTGAGTGTGCCTGTGTGTTAATTAGAAGGATACTGCTCTAATTAATGGCCTATGAATAGCCATGCTGGGTGAGGAGTCAAGGTTAGACACCTGTGTGGCCATATTGACGCTGGAGCGAAATTCCTTCACGGGGTCTATCAAATTACTCAGATTTAATGTAAATACAATATTGGCAGCCTCATCTGCTGCTGAGCCAAGAAAGGAAGTGAAGTGTGTGTGTGTGTGTGTGTGTGTGTGTGTGTGTGTGTGTGTGTGTGTGTTCGTGCGTATGTGTTAAAGACAGTGAATGTATCCAACAAGGATGATGTCAGAGCAATTACAGATACACATGAATCATCACTGGGGAGGTAATGACCTCGGAGCACCACAGAGAAGAGTCAATTACTCCATCATACATATTTCGGAAGTGATATTATGACTTTGCCGTGCTCTGTGGTAACATCCATTTGTTATAATCCCCGGAATTATTATTTAGTTGCGCCCCTTTCAAATTAGCAAATTGAATTACTTTTTTTTTTTTTTTTTTGCTTAAGCAATGAGCACTTCTGAAGACTTTTTAAGGCCTAACTGACTCACATTTAATAACTGACTTTCACGGCGATTTACATTCAGGTTTTCGTTAGCTGGATCAAACCACAGGATCACGGATTCTGCTCGTTAAAAAGGCACACGTTAGAAAGCTTCAAACCCTCTGGAGCTCGAGCACGAGGCGAGGGGTTCAAATCATAAACAAGCTAACATGCACCATATGTCTGTTTTTTGTGTGCAGATGAGTGCAAAGTCCTGATCATCAACCAACATGACCACATCGAAGTTGTAACATTTACGATTTATGATGTGTGCGTTGGGCTTTGCCAACAAAACTCCCAGCGAATTAGCCGGACATCAAACAACGTTTAAGTCCGATATGCCTTTCATTCCCACAAAATAGTGTATACTTCTTCTGAATGAAAGCCACAGGAATGCCCCTTCATAATGGTACATCTGCATTATATTATATCTTGTTTGTTCGATGTCATCTTAGATTTATTTTGCCATGATGCGTTGTGATTGGCTTTTGGTCAACCAGTCTTGTGAAGTTCTTTTGTGGGCTTGTTTCTTCGTCAAGCTGTGCAAACAGGGCCGTTAAGTTGTTGCATTCATCTGCGGATCATGCTTCACCATGATTGAAAACACTTATCTGGAAAGTATGAATCACTGACTTAAGCAACGAGTCACTGTCATGACAATTTTGAAGTTTCGGCAGCAGTTACACAAACAAATTATTGCTCGGAGTCAAAATAAGATACATCTTGTGGTTGCAATGGATTATGGTCTTTTGAGGCTAATGATGGAGGACAAATTAGAATGTTCAGGATTTCTCCCTTTTTGATTACTGAGAAACCTTCCATAGTATATTTGAACAAAAGCTGTCTTTCTACTCCTTTCAACTGATATCCTGATGTAGTTCAACTGACATAGTTGGATCTAGCAGTTCTGGAGAACTGTCTACTTCACAGTTTTATACCATTTCTTGCAGTGCCTCCAGGTCCCCATTGGTATCCAGTGAAACTGCTGTGAATCCAATCCGACTACAGTTGCCGTCTGTCATGAAGGAACAATCTACGCACATTTTCATGTCTTAATACCAAGTCACTTCATCTTCTTCTTAAGGTCTTTAGGTTGAAGGCGATAGACAAACCAAAGGGCGGAGGGGAAGATATACTGCAATACAGGATTACCGTGCATCTACATTTTGCACTTCCTGCACGAGTGTTAGCACTCGTACGGCCTACTCCCTTTTTAGTGTGTGTGTGTGTGTGTGTGTGTGTGTGTGTGTGTGTGTGTGTGAAAGAAGAGAGCATTCCACCAACAGATCAATACCCCGGATCCATTCTAGTTTGTTAAGAGTAATAGGCATGGATCTGAAGAGAGGGGAGGGAGGCTAACGGGCGCTGATTTAGCCAGGCTGCACCGGACCCATTTACTTCTCGGCTACAGCGAACAGGGCTTCTCTTGCCTTCAAAACACTTTGTACTGCCATCGCAGCGCTGTATACGGCAGAAGAAAAATTACCCCCATTATGTAATCTCTATAATGATTCCTATTGAGAAAGCAGAGGCTACGACGACGGTACAGTAAATTACTCTAAACCCCATTACTCTTGACAGCTCCTTTTGAGTGTGTGTGCATGTCTGTGTTTGTTTGAGAGTTGACGTGTGTGTTGACGCTCCTTCCTGACTTCTGTTCACACAAACACACACACTCCTCAAAGCTCTGTGCATTTGTGTGTGTGTGTGTGTGTGTGTGTGTGTGTGTGTGTGCGTCAGTGAGTGAATGATTGAGTATGCATGCACGAGTGCGGGAGCGCCACTCTCACGGTGAAATTGAACTGGGGCTCAGGTGAGAAACAGAGCAATGCTTCAGCACAGAGAGGGAGGAAGAAGAAGAAGAAGAAGAAGAAGAAGAAGAGAGGAGGACGTGGCGGCGTGGAGTTAAACACCCCCGAGGACTTTGCAGGCGACGTAGAACAAGCTTGTCTGGGTTAAAGATGGAAGGGGGGGAGGAAGAAGAGGAGAGAAGAAGGGCAGATGGGAAAAGAGAAGGGGAACAAAGGGGACTGACAGGGAGATTGAGAGATGGGGAGATTGATGGCATGTAATGATGAAACGGATGGAGGACGAGACAAGAGAGACAATGACGTCAGAAGCCATTACTCATCTGCAGCGCGCTCACACACGCACACACACACACACACACACACACACACACACACACACACACACACACATCGCAAATGCCACCCAAGGGTGCCGAGGGAACTGTCTACCACCCACCTTTCTTTATTTCTCTCACCTTTTTCTCTCTCTCTCTCTCTCTCTCTCACTCTCTCTGTTCATCCCACCCTCCATCTGTGCCTCCATCTTTTGCCTTCCTCCTCCTTACACTTCAGTCTCTTCCTCTCTGGAGATTCATATCAAATCACATTTTTCAAGAAACTGTTAAAACCTGTTTGTAGCGTTTGCATTTCAAGTGGCGCAGCGACGGACCAGATATCGCAGGTTGATAAATGAACAGACGTGATCTCGGATGAAACTTTGTTCCTGAATGCTTCACTTCACAGTTTTTTGTGGCACATTTACATTACTCAAATACAATTATGAGGTGCAATTTATCATACCTTAAACTTATACAAATGAAAAAAATCAACTTTGGGGATGTTGGGGGCTCCCTGCTCTGAAAAAGCTCCCATATTCTGCATGATGAGCACTTGTATTTCTGATACTTTAGTTACATTTGGCCTGTACAGCCAGTCGCACATGTGCGACCAGTAAATTGGCCCCCTTTTTTACACGTTAAACGTCGAAATGTCGGTACCTGAGAGCGCATAAGCTCAAGCTTATCTGTCCTCTCTGAAAACTGACAGAGAGCGGAGCTCTGACACAAACACACACACACTCGCACACACACGCATAGCTGCGGACGGTGCAAACTACGTCGGCTCTGCAGTTTTATTGAAGTCACAGTGAGTCACGGAAATGCCGATAAAGTGGTTTCAAGTGTGGTTACAGGTTTTCAAAACTTCACGCAGACAGCGTTTGCTGCGATATGATATTAATGGCGGGGCGAAACCGGTCGCGGTGCTGTTGACGTTACACTTCCTCTGAGACGAGCAGGCACAACAGTGGTTTCTGTGCCCTGGGGACTGACTGACAGGCTGAGGTTGTAAGGCAACGTTATTTCTACAGCACCTTTCAGCAACAAGGCAATTCAAAGTGCTTTACATGAAACATTAAAGAGCAATTAAAAACGGTCATGATGAAAATAAAACAGGCTAAAAAAGAATAATATACAAATACAAGAATAAAAGTTACAGTGAGTACGAAATTAATAATTATTCAATTTAATAGGTTGTAGGGATGGGTTTGGGAGGAGGAGGATTTTGTTTAATTAATAAAATAACAATGTTCTAAGTACATAGGATAAATAGGTTTGACAATCATTTTTACAACTGAAATAATTGTAATTATAGAGGGAAAGTACCAAAAAAAAGGTACCGAATTTCAGGTATCGGTACCAATATTGGTTCAGTAGTAGCCTAAACAATGCATGTTTAATTTTAAGTTGAATTCATTGTAATTGTAGACTAGAGCTGGTAATATATATATATATATATATATATATATATATATATATATCATGACATCGATGGTGCTGTCGGTTAACCTTCTATGTTGCATCTTCAAAAGTGACACTGAATTTGAAACAGCACATTGTAATTTCTGCATCTATTATCAAAGTATTTATTAGTAATACAGTGGAAATTAGTAGAAATGTGAATATTTGGTTAGCATGTTGATTTACGGTGTGTGCCCCTAAATTTTCTGGTTGCGCCCCTAAAATTTTCAGTTGGGGGCCACTGTGCTCCTAGTGAAAAAAGTTAGTCTGGAGCCCTGAATATGTAGTTTTACTCATGGAGAATCTTGGATGCAGGGCGTGTACTTGTAATACATGTATGTATACGTATTCTTGTTACTTGGTATTACTAGTTTGACTTAAGTAAAGGCTCTTAATACTTCTTCCACCCCCTACAGATCGATGACTCAGATCTTCAGTTGAGGAGCCCCTCATTTGAACCTCATGTTTTCAGTTGAAGCATCAGCCTTTATGTCTGTTTTATTGCTGCGTCACTGTACAAAGAAACAACACAGAATAGCAGCAGGGGGAGAGTGCTCGAACATTTCCTATTTGAAGATGCCAGAAAAGCCATTGGAACTTGTGTCTTTACAGGCAAAGAAATTGGCGTGTGGGCCGTTAAAGGATGTTAGTCCAAAGCAGCTGCTTTGCGTGGTGTGCTGAGCTGTAGTGTAATTGATGGGAGTCTATGCATGTCTTATAATGTCAGTAATCATGTTAAAGAATAGCTATAGATAACAAAAAGCAGGAACTACTGGCACACAACAACATAAAATGGAATGGAAAATGCTGATCTGGTGCCTAAACTGTGTTTTGCAACTCTGGTCGATCTAAGCTCCCCATTATGATGATTGCAAGGACTCAAGGTTGGACTCCATATGCTACAGCAAAAGATGAATAAAGTCCAACTTGACCCGTTGACTCACCACTGTTGTGAATTACGTGATTGAACCACGTGAGATAGGGAAAATCCCCCGTCTACATCTGGCTTGTATGCATGCGTTTTAGAGTTTTGGCCTGTTTCATAGAGAAACATTTTTCCATAATGAGCACCCGGGGGACTTGTTGCAGTGCACTCTCTCTACTCAAAACGGTCTGCGCAGACTTCTGGGATACCTCAGATGCTCCCCAGAGGCCGGAGACACGCTAAACTTTCTATTTCCATAACAGCATACGCACAACGAGCACCATCAGTTCTGATCCAAGAGCTTTTCATTCACAGTAAAGGGCTAAAACCAAGCCCAGGAAACTAAAGACTAGCGCAAGAAGTGTGTGAATATTTTCATGTCAAGGACCTCCAATTAGAAAAACACTTTGGGGATGAACTGGAATACCTTAATGTCCCGATGCAAGTCTCTGCAGCAAGGTTCCAAAAAATCGTGTGGAAAACCTTTCCAAAAGAGTGGAGGCTGTTATAGCAGCAGATTCATGGTTTATAGTTTTGGAGTAGGATGTCCAATAATGACACGTGGGTGTTAAGTTCACATACTTTTGTCCATATATTGAAGCAAAAGAGCCAAATATCCACCAGTGACAGGACGTGAAATTGTTCTTATCTCTTACAAAACAACTCGTATTCATTTGAAATCTACTGAACTGGTGCAAGATAATTCAGGTAAGTCTCTGTGAGTTAGGTTCGACTGATTGTGCAAGCTGTTAAAAAAAAACGAGCCAGCTCTCCACTAAGCTGCATTCACTAAACATCTGCTTAACATCCGGCACACACACCGCTTAATACAATGAGCCGATATGCCGAGCGGCGGAGTGTGTGCGCTGTCCTCTCCCCGTGGAGGCTTCAAATGCATCACGGCTAATCAGAGGAGGGAGGCTCAGCTTGTAGCGCCGGCTAGTGCTGCATGCTAATCCTCTGCCGATGAAGACGCTGAGCTGAGCGCAGGCTGACAGCCATGCGGTGGGAATGGCAAAAGGAGGCTAATGCTAACTGCGGTGTCACCGCTCCTTCCTGGCTTCTTTTCACACAAACACACACACACTCCTCAAAGCTCTGTGCATTTGTGTGTGTGTGTGTGTGTGTGTGTGTGTGGAAAGACACAGCCAAGGACAGCTGCGTTTAAAAGCCTTCAACGTCAGCCGAGCCAGTTGAGATTTGACTTGGCTGTGTGTATCTGTGTGTGTGTGTGTGTGTGTGTGTGTGTGTGTGTGTGTGTGTGTGTGTGTGTGCCTGCGGGTGTGTGCCTGCATGTTCATGAAGGAATTTTGACAATAATACTAACAAGCGCACCGAGCCAGGCAAATGTGGGATGCAAGACAACCTCTCAGCATAAAGTTAACTTAGACACACAACTTAGACACACACACACACACACACACACACACACACACACACACACACACACACACACACACACACACACAGTTCAGTGGGTTGTGATTGTTGTTGTTTACCATGCAGCGGAGGTGAAACAGAGCCGTGGCCCTCTCATTAAAGCAAAAACCTCTGTAACTTTTCTCATGAGTGTGTGTCTGTGTGTGTCTCTCTCTTTGGTTTGTTTGCGCGCCTCACATCGAGAAATGATTTGCGAGAGCTTTTGGCCCCAGACTCAGTTTTAAATACGCCTTTGAGTAAGTAAACACAACCATCCATCCATCCATAAGTGTCAAAGCATCGGCTGAAGGTTTTAAGAGGAAAGCACCCGCCTCACAAGGATCATAGTGGTGACGCACACACACTCGAGGACACACACTAACTGGCTGTAGTTGTGTGAAAGCACCCCAGAGAACCACAAAAGGCTGTAATGTCTGCCAGTCAGAAAAGCACTTACAGAAAGCTGCCTGCCAATCTCAGCCGACCACAGCCGCCATAATGCCCACCGCTGTGCCCACTCACCGCCAATCACATTTCACTACCACACCCGCCGCCTGACAACCTGCAAAAAAAGGACCAAGCCAGCACTCCTAATTGCAAGCGCCCGCTGCCAAATGCACAACACTAACCCTCCGCCGTGCGATACCACAACTCGACATATTGTAAAACGCTGCCGCCTGGGCTTCGCATCCAAAGAAAATTACAGCCATGCCCGGGGCAAAAACCCCTTCCTCGCCTCACGTTAGCCTCCCGCCTCCCCTCTGACACGTTACATCCCATTAACAAGGTGTCACCACTAATATTTAGGACGTTAATTTGTGCCGCTCCTGAAGCCGCTTTGATCCAAACAGAGTGTGACAACTTTAATGACTAAACAAAACAGAGGACAAACAAACCTAAAGACCTGCTGCTAAATCATGGCGGTGTGGTCTGCGGGGAGACAGCTTTTTGAAGTGAAGGAAAACAACCGAAGGAAGCGTTTTATGTGGCCGCGCCATCATTACGCCAGGCGAGGTGAGGCAAAGGCCTAATTAGGGCTGGGATTGATTTGAACGTCGTGTTCCTCTACCTGCAGATGAGCACCAAAAAAAAAGAAGAGAAAAATAAGGAAAATGCTAGTGAGAATGGTCCTCAAAAAGGGGCAGATGAATCAAAATGTAAGAGCAAAATCCAAACTGTTCCTTAATAAGAAGTGAGTGAAAGCTTGCAGAAACCTCGACTCAAAATGTACATTCGTTTCCTGTTGCATATTGGCATGCTCCTTGGTATTTATTAACATCAACAGGATTTCTGGGTAGTGAAGTTCAGTTACAGTACAATTAGCATTATCTTATAGGGCCGGGTACCCAATTCAATACTTTTTAGGCACCGATCGAATAGCCTTCTTAGTATGGAGTATTGAAAAATGTCTCGTCATTCAATACCAAATTTCAATACCTGAGGAGTAAATCTCATCAGCGTCAGTGAGCCAATAAGCACGCAGCATGCTTCTACCAAGACCTAATAATGTCTGTGATTGGCTGTGTAAGGTTTACACGTCGTAGAGGCAGGCAGAAAAAAAAACTCTACGTTACAGACAGAGACAGGGCTCACGTAGTAGTTGGGGTTGAAAAATAAATAAAAAGATTTGTGCCGTAATGTGTATTGTTGTAAAAATGGATTTCATAAAATTGGTATCGAAAAAAGTATCGTTCAGGAAGCGTTATCGACGTCACGGTATCGGTACCGGAATTTTTTTTCTCTCCCCCTAAACGTTCAGCCCTAGTTTGGAGTATTCACAGAAAGTGTGATGTTCATGGATACACGCCCCTTTAAAAGAAGAGATAGTCATTCTATTCTTCTAACGTCTGTGGCATATCCCCCCGCTCTTTTGCAGGGAGAAAAAAAGCATCTCCTCATCCTCTCTTCCTCGCTCCCACCACCTCTCTCTCTCTCTCTCTATTTCTCTCTCTCTCTCTCTCTCTTCTTCCATCTTCTGAACCAGTTTATTCTTGAGAACCGGGGCTCCTGTCAGCTCCCACCAGCACTTGCCTCTAAATGACAGAGGTAACCCTCTTATATGAGCAGCCACTGCTAAAAGCATGTCATTTTCTCCTGCTAATGTCAAGTGGGAACAGATCAGAACAGGCAGGGGGAGTTAATAACGCCGCGTTCTCTCCTCGCTCCCGCTCACTTGAACCTAAACTTCCGGCGTGACCTCCGCCGCTGTGAATTGCAAGTAATCACCTGGGGTGACCTGTTCCCCCAGCTTCATTTGAATCTCGCAATCTCCTTAAAAGCCCCGACTCATGATGAGGGGGGGATGGGTGGGGGGTGGGAATGGGTGTGGGGGAATAACATCTTTCCTTTTTGCAACGCTTCCTATAAGCTTACTCTTAAATTATCTTGTCTGTCAACGTACCTTTGTCTTTGTTATTTCCACATTTCATCCACAGCCATTACGTATCCTCCTTACATAAACCCACCGCTCCGTAAAATAGTGGCAGTTTGATTGGCCTATTCAGAAAGGTATTCAGAAAGGTTTCAGTGCAATCACAAGTCATTTCCAAGCGTGCTGACTCTATGGGCTCATTAGAGAGAAGGTGAAGCGAATACATTGGTTGACGAAAGGGGAAAAATATTTTTAAAAATTACAGTTGTTCAAGGCTGATGTAGGTGTCCATGGTAGGTTAAGCTGTTGGAATTCAGGGCTACAAACAATATGAAGGTCCCATATTGTAAAAAGTATATATATATTTCATGTCATTCACATTCTGCACATAATTCTCTCTTTTAGCTCGAGGTCATTGAAGTACTTTTATGCTACAACAAAGCTTAAGGCATTTTGATAACTGTCACATACCTGCAGCAACAGAGTAACAAAGAAATCAATATTTTGCATCAGCAAAAGTGTTGACAGTCTTACCTATTTTAAAAAAAGTCTCCTACAGTTTATAAAGTAATATTGTTTTTGCAATTTATGCATCTGTGTGTATTTGTCTGCTTAGTTTGTATGTCTATTGTATAGTGTTTCACCATGTGTCATTTCTAAAAGCCTAACCAGGGACTGTTATTAGCCTACAGCTAGAAGTCCCGTATACATTGCATAGGTTGCATTTTAGATGTCACAATGCAAATATGTGTATTGTCCCTGACAAATAAGCCAACAAAATAAAAAATGTATTTACCGACATTCAGTTTATCTATCCATTCTCATGTAATTTCAAAGCTACATTTCAAGTGCTTCGACGCAGTATTTCCTTGAACATATGAAAAAAACTGTGTCGCATTTTTGTCATGTACGCATATTGTTATATGCGCGGATGTGCTAAGATGCTAAGCTACAGCCGCTGTCAGAATTAAACACTGATCCTAGCAAACCAAAGGGAAAGAGTAGGAACTCTGACCTTTTAATATGTTAATGATTCATTTCTCCGTGGATTCAGGGTTTTGATACTTTTAATGTATTTATACAGCACCTTAACCTGCTTTAAAAAATAACAATAAATAACAAAAAGACATGAAGATCTCACAATATGGGACCTTTAAGTATTTTAGTATTAGGGACAAACGTCAAATTGTCCTTCCACCTTTTAAGGGTAAAAGAACATAATGTAATTTGCGATGAGACACATCCAGTCGAGGATATACAGTACGTCCTTCATAGTGATTAAAGAATATAAACCCAGCATCCCACAGTGCATTGCTGGGCTGCCTCTAAAAGAGACTGGGGCTGTTTCATCCATAACCAACAGAGCCATCAGCAGGAGAAACAGTGTCTCTCTGTATTCCACTCATGCCCCCCCTGCTCTCCACTGCAGAGGCTAGAGGTCCACACACACTGTGGCTCCACTCATTACCTTGCTGCTTGGATGCCAGACCCCCATTCACCCCGCTCGCACACACAGATACACGTGGGCGCACACACACGCCGACACCAACACAATGCAAGCCCACCATCTCTTTTTAACCCTTTACGTCTCCGCGGAGCCTGACACACCTTCCTTTTTCACAAGATGCAACATGCTGGGGTGAATAATACGTGATCCTGATTTTGATCGGATGAGATATTGTAGCAGGGAAGCTCGCATTATTCAACCTTACCTCGCTGGTTCGCAGGAGAGTTGGACAGATGTGGCCTTTGCAGGGCTTTATTACTAACATTTATTCGAGGAGGTGTGATCAACATTAGATT
Source organism: Sander vitreus (assembly GCF_031162955.1). Lineage (NCBI taxonomy): Eukaryota > Metazoa > Chordata > Actinopteri > Perciformes > Percidae > Sander > Sander vitreus. The sequence goes on along the minus strand of NC_135877.1, from coordinate 20,284,455 downwards.
AGAGTCAACTTAGTCTCGCATTGCTAGACCTTCCTCCACAGCGCTGCTGAAGATGATCTGGTTAGCACTCAGGGATGGGAGAAAAACGTGCTCTGGTTAAGTGGCATTTCTTTAAACCAATCACAATCGTCTTGGGCGGTGCTAAGCGCCGGACGCAATGACGGTGCCTCTGCAAAATAGCCTCGGGAAGGAACTTGTTTTGGCGGAACATGTGTACGTTCAAAAGTTGTTTTAGCCGTGCAACAGAAAACTCCGATTGGACAGAGAGTCTAGCTAGCTGTCTGGATTTACCCTGCAGAGATCTGAGGAGCAGTTAACCCTTGTGTCGTCTTCCCGTCAACCATGTTGTCCCAATCTTTTTCCCAAACGTTTGTGTTGCTTTTTCTGACGTTTTGTCACTTTTCCCACATTTTTGACGCTTTCTTCTGATGTTTTTTATGTTTTTTATCGTCGTTTTTGTCGCTTTTTTCAACATTTTTGACACTTTTCCCAACGTTTTGTCACTTTTTTTGACATTATTGTCACTTTTTTATGTACCTTTTTGGCACTAATTTCAACGTCCCATATTTCTGACATAAAAAATTTGACATAAAAACGGGTCAAATTTGACCCGAACCGACGGGAGTTTAGACACACACACAAACAAAGCGGAAGGTGACGGACATCTGGCTGAAAATGAGGGACATCCGGCGGATCTTCCGGCGGCCCCGGAGCAATCCCCTAAATGAACCGGCGTTGATATAGACTAGAGTCAGCTAACAGTACATTGTGGGGTTTTCCTCAGTGAGAAGACAGTGAATATGTCGTCAGTTTAACTCATGGCAGAGGTGGACAATAATAAAAAACAAAAGGCGTTGAATATCAATCATTTCTATGATTTGAGCGACTCAAAAAGAAAAGTAGACCCCCTGTTCCTAAGCACAGCAACAGAATGGAGCGCTGTGTGTGCAGCTAACTGTGATATACATTTCCTAGTTTTCTCGCTACTTTATCCTGTTTGAGGTGGAGGTTGGAGACATTCATTATTTCACAAAACAAACATTTGTCACCGGTGGGTGGGAAAAAAAAAACACGGTATGTTGCTGATCTACAATTCTGCATTTCTTTTTTCTTAAAAGCTGCTAGATGATTGTGGTTACCTGTCCCAGCCGGCATGGAAACGTGGTCAGAGGTCAAGTAAAGCAATATTCACTCAGTAGCATAGTACCTGAATGCACAATGTCTGTTAACACAGTCCAGTGATCATCCCAGAGTCACTTCTGGACAGTTAATGCAATATCTACAATCACAGACAACTCCCTCCCTAAGCCGCAAAATCCGAGCGTCGAGATTGTAATTAATGTGATTTGTGATGTGACACCTTTTTTTTTTTTGGGCGGGGGGGGAGGGGGTGTGTCATACCACTGATATTAAATTAGTGGCTGAATACCTGAGCTCAAGAATTCGGTGCTTCAGGTATCCCACCCAAATGAGTTTTATTTGAATGTATGACTTCCAGCTGTGAATAAGAAAATTTGCTCATATCCCGGTGAAATCCATCCCCCCGCCCCCCGACCACCACACCGCCACACCCCCGGCTGCTGTCACAGTGTCTGGGGAGCTGTTCCATTATTCACTGTCTACAGAGCAGCTCCAGGATTTGCCTCTAGATAAAAATCATCTCTACACTCCGTCTCTCTCTCTGGTGGTTTGTTTATGGAGAAACTTGTTCAAATACAGATATAGACTCTGTATCAGAGTTGTATAACACACATTCTGTACATTCTTTAAGGTGGATTTTCCTTTTGACTTAGCGCTGACACAATGAGTGTATTGGCTGAAAATAAATCAACAATTTTGATAATTAATGAACCCTTCAAAAGTCATTTAAAAAGTAAAAATGCTGCCAATGGTTACAGTTGCTTCAATTCAATGATGTGTTGCTAGTCTCTGTTTTACAGGATGTCAATGTAAATTGAATGTTTTTTTTTTGTTTTTTTTTGTTCAAACAAGTCTTGAGCTCCTTTGCGGGATGGGAGAAAAACGTGCTCTGGTTTATTGGCATTTCTTTAAACCAATCACAATCGTCTTGGGCGGTGCTAAGCGCCGGACAGAGCCACGGTGCCACTGCAAAATAGGAACTTGTTTTGGTGGAACGTGTGTACGTTCAAAGGTTGTTTTAGTTGTGCAACAGAAAACTCAGATTGGACAGATAGTCTAGCTAGCTGTCTGGGTTTACCCTGCAGACATCTGAGGAGCAGGTAACCACAGTCCTCATGAATCCACCGGAGTTTAAAATGCCAACACAAAGAAAGCGGAAATATCCGGCCGAAAAAAGAGCGTCATCCGGCGGTATTTCCGGCGGCAACTGAGCAATCCTGGAAGTGGAACGACATGGATATAATGTAGACTATACACAAACCAACAGTTTGCAAATCTGGGGAAGAGATGCATGCCCAAGCCTACATTTTTGGTCGGAAGGAGAAACACAGCTATTTCAAAACACTATGAAAGACATGGATATCAGCAGGTTTTTGGATATATGCAAACATCGCAACGCTGACCTTTTCCAGAAGGTGGTTGAAGAAATGAAAGAAGGCCGTGTTCGCACGGTCCAACAAGTCCATAAGCGCGGAAAAGCCCGTTCTGTAAACTGCACGTATAGGGAATATTAGTGGCATATTCATTTTTATTAGCCATGTAAACAGCTAAGTAGATATGTTGTCTTTTTCAAGACGAGCAAAAAGAGCTAAATTGTATGCATGTAAACGTAGTGCACATCGTTTATAGATATCTGACAGCACCCATCAGTTTGGCTAGAAGTGTAACAGACTATCAACTGGAGAGGGCAGTAAAATAATGCAATTTCTTGAAGAAGTGATGTGTTACAGCTTTGTTATCTTACACATTAAATGATCCAAGTCAGTTCCACACAGTGATGTTTATGGATTTTAGATTGAAAGAAAAAAAGGGGCACTGGTATTATAAATACTGTAGGTTTAGGTGTCGGAATCAGTGTCTGGATAGAAAAAAGTGGGATCTCAAAATTGCACTTTCAGAGGCTAAAAAACATGGTCAGTCTAGAAAGGAAGAAATGAAAAGCAGTAACTAAGCTCAGGTGAGTTTACTTGACACTGAGTCTGTCTCCTTTGACCGTCTGGACTCCACATCCCTCTGTTTGCATCCGTCTTCACTCTTTAGTCTCAAGCCCTCTCCCGTTTCACTCTGCTCTCCATCTTACCGAGACCATTAAGCTTAGTGGGGCCAGCTAGCCCGGGTTAAATACACATAACCTCACGCTGCTCCGACAGGGGGAAAGAATCATCCCAGAAATGCTCACAAACACGCACACACACACACACACACACACACACACACACACACACACACGCACACACACTCGAAACACACAGAGGTCCTTGCTGCAGCTTTAAGAGCACTGATTGCTGTAATAGCCCTGTAGAGGAGAGGTGGAAAAAAAGACAACGAGAGAGGAAACTAAAGGATTGAGAGGAGAAAGAGTTGATGGATGGGTCTGCTTTCCAGGTCACTTAGGGGGCTCCTCTCTCCGTGTCAGACTCTCTCCCCAGGGTCACTATTACTGGGCACACACACACACACACACACACACACACCAGCGTATCGCCGCGTACAAGAACAGAGGCAGGCTGCACCACAATGGGCAACATCGATTTTACAATATAAACTAATGAAGCAGGCCAAACTCAATACTCGCACAAACATGTACACAGTGGAAACACCCACACACCCACACACACACACACACACACACACACCTTGTAAACACATACCAACACTGTCCCTTTGTTCCTTTTCAATACACATACTGTAATTGCTGATGTGAAGATAAGTGTGTACATTACCGAAACACAAACCAATTATACTCGCGTTGCAGCTATTCTCCGGCTTGCAAACAAACATGGCTGCGCACACCGTGCCAAAAAGACACACACGACTTCCAGGCCCTCGTCTGAGAGAGAGCGTGTGTGTTCCCTTGAGGCAGTGTCTCTCCTCTCTCATCCTCCTCTCTCTATTTCCTTGGTGACAGCTGTCATCCTGTCAGGCCTATGGCAGCCCATTCTGCTCACTGACACACACACACACACACACACTAAACTTAACAGCCCCTGCAGATCCAGCTCTGTGTCTCTCCACTAGTAAGCTCAACCAGTCCATCGCTGCAAACACCCAAAAGGCTGAACTCAACTCTGAGTGCTAACTAGCAAAGGTTACTCTTCTGTTGCTTCCAGATAGAAACAGAAACAAGGAACAAAAATGACATTTCGTGAAATTCAATTGTTCACTGTCACACACACACACACACACAGTCAGAAAAAAAAAAATCGAATTAAAATAATTTCATCTGTGTGTGCAGAACAGGGATCGATCAGGGGTGTGATTAGCTTAGCTTAGCACAAAGACTGGAAGCAGTGGGAAACTGCTAGCCTAATTAAAAGTCTTCCTCCAACAATTCCAAAGCCAGATAAGCAGCTAGCACAACAGACTAGGATTGTGTCTCCCCCCCCCTCCACATTGTTCATGTTGTTTAATGCTAACTTGATGTTGTCCGAACACAACTGAATCAATATGTAAGAATCTACAGTTTTTATTCTGGCTCATTATTTTCATGTTCAGGGAGTTTATTTTGAAATTTAACATGTACAAATCTGATTCTAAAAATGTCCAAAGCAACTAATCAAGTTTAACTATCTTCTTTTCTTTTTATACTTATTCCGACATTAATGGATTTTTTCGGCCACTCAATTTGAAATGGTTTAATATGTCATATTTCTGTACCAATGTATGTCTGATATTCTCTTTCTTGTAGCTCTGTTTTTGGTCTCCACCAACTCCTGAGGGAGAAATCTGTCTCTGTAGCTGCTAAATGCTCCATTATGTTCCCCAGCTAGACTCTAACTGTCTGTCTGCCATTAGTGACTGAGCAGGTAGTGTACAGTGGGGTAATCAGCTGCCTGTTGCATCTAGAAACAACATTAATTCATTTTTTTTAGAAAAAGAACCAAAAAAATGGCCCTTGTGAACAGCAGACTAAGGTTTGCTGTGAACGTATTCAGCAACACAACTCGTATGTGTATAGGAACATAACAGCAAGATGAAAATTGGTTTGGACTGATTTGCGTCTTTAGTATTTTACACTGGTTTTCAATTACACGTTTTTTTCGACTTGTACCATAATTTATTCTAGTCTGAAAGTGTTTTATGTTGTACCCTCCTTGTATTTATCTTGTCGTGTTGAATTGTTATTTTTATATTTGTACCCTTTATGTACGGTATTTATTGTTATTTTATCAATTGAAATGTGTCTGAAGAATCCTATAATGGATGGGCCGTGTAAGCGGCCAGACACATTTTCATTCATACAACTGAAACATGTTTCATATGGCAATTACATCTAATTCCATGCATGTACAGTACAGTATAGGCAAAAATCTGCTGTGTCATCACCATCTTGAGTTTTAGTAGAGAGTTTTACTGTCGCTTACAAGCCCTTCGTGCTGCAAACAGACCAGAAAAACCTTCCATCTTAGACGCAGTTACTTTTCTTAGATATCTTCGGCGGAGACATGAATATTGCTTATTGGCATCTTCAATCCAAAATGATCTGTGTTGGCCTTTAACAGGACATATTGGTGCAATCCTAGTCTGTAATTCTACACCAGGCCGACACAAAACCTGCTGCTCAGACACATTCCAGTCACACAGTACACATCTACTGCAGCATGCCAAACACATCACTCTGACCACCCTCAGTACACTCAGTATTACTGACTTTAAAATCGGACTGCTGTTTTACAGCTGATTTTTTACCGTTTTAGATCCGAATCACCGCGCTGAATCTGGCCAGCAAAGCATCTTTTTTTATTTATTTTACAACCGTGAAAGGACCTTTAGTATGTAGTTCTGTCAATAAAATAACTTTCATTCATTGATTGATAGAGTTGATGGACAGGCGAGCAAAATGTCATCATTCAAAAATGCCAAAAATTTGCTGGTTGGTTATGAAATAATTTTTTTTAGCTTGTCTCTGTCATATACGATTGTAATTTGAATAATGTTGGGTTTGAGGGATTTCAGCCCTACTAGTATTACTTAGTTTACTCTTCAGTCCACACACTAATAATCTGTAATAGATCTCAAACAAACGGCATTTTTCAAATGAGCAGACTTTAGATGTAACCTTAGTCATTGCATATTTGCATGTTATCCAACCTACACCCCTTCAGCAGCTCTCTTTCCTGTACTTTACTGAGAATCTTTACGCATAAGGTACAGTATATGATTTTAAACAGAAAGGCACATACATAATACACAAACACAAATGCCCATATAAGCAAACACACACACACACACAGCCAGAGACTGTTTGGCAAATGGCACCCGGTCGGAAAATGTAATTGCTTGAACTTTAGAGAAGCGACTGCAGCTTCTGAAATACCCGAAGGAGCCATCAGACCAGTGTTTTACAGCACTAACACACACACACACACACACACACACACACACACACACACACACACACACACACACACACACAAACCTCCCTGTCAGCAAGTGCAGTACTTTAAGTAGTAATAACTGCTGTAGCTGTTAGGGTGAAGAAAGAGAGGAAGGAGGGGAGGGAAAGAGGAGAGAGCCTGGAGAGGAAATGAATGCAGGAGGAAAGAGGAAGAACAAGCAGCGCTTTAATCTCTATCAGTCTGAATTTTAGTCTTCCGGAACTGGGCAGCACAGCTTTTGAGAAAATGGACTGCAAATGTCGATGATTCTACAGTTGATGGGAACACTTCACTTTTGAGGATCATATTATCACTCCCTGCTGGGCACCAATTTCACACATTAAGTTCAGCTTAGACGTCTTGAGGAATTCCACACAGCTGGGGTTGTGGAGGAGCTCTCTCAAATCTGAAAAATGACCCCTGATGATGTCATCGGGGTTACCATGGCCTGGTGTAGGATCCGTACTAGGGATTGAAAGTTAGGATATATTGGCCTCTGCTCCATCAATACTGACCTCTTTAATTTTTGAATTGTCTTTTGTGAGTAACACTGTACTGCAATGCGGAATCCCTGGAGTACCTCTTTGATCCAGACCAGGGATGGGGTCATTTATTAAGGGTTGAGGCTGATTGAAAGCGATACAGTTACTTTAACTACTGTATGTTTCCAAACAATTGTTGCCCTGCTAACAAAATAGCTAAATTTGCTACGTATGTGTCTTGCTAGCTCCTCCGAAGCTCCACTGAAAGTAGCATTATTAGCGATGTTTTGAGCGTACCCGACATGTGACTCAACAATAGCGAGGTAGATTGTGCAGCAAGAGCGGTTTGAGACGTTTCTGTGTAGGTTCTGATACATTTTGCCATGACTCTTGGGTCACCATTTGAAATTCATTGTAACTGCTGTGAAACCAAGCTGTCTACACCTGCCGATTGTTCCAATCCCTACAGGCAGCGCGTATTTGATACAAGTTTTCCTTTAAATGTGGCTTCACAGGCAATCATACATGCTGAATACATCCGTGACATATTGTTTTGGCAATGACTATCATTACAAATTTTGATTATTATCAGCTTCAATCCAAAATGATCATCAGCAGCAGCATTATTAACTGACCCTATCACACATCTGGATTAAACACACACTAATCTGGAAATCCCGTCAGAACATGCAGTAAACACAACCTCCCGGACACATTAATCCCTCGCCTACTCCGCTGGTGTTTCGAGCAACATGCGGCTGCCTGAACCTTGGGGATACTATTGTGTTTCCATGCTTGTAAGTGTTTAAGTGCGAGCATCTGTGTGTATGTGTGTGTCTGTGTGTAAGCCTCGGGCTGTCCCCTCAGCACTGCGTCTGTATCGACCTGCAGTGGAAAACAGGCCTGTACTTGGCCATGTAGGCCAGGGAGTCGATAGGGACATCAGAACGAGGGCAGCCGTCCAAAACGGCATCACAATGTGCCCAGAGGACGGACACACACACACACACACACACACACACACACACACACACACACAGTATATATACAAAGACTTGGCCATTTTTCAAAAAGTCTTGGATTTATGGTTTATAATTCCCCCAGATGGTGATTCATGTGTGTAATCTGTCTGTAATGGTTACTTTACTTGATCAACTCTTTGGACTGTGTTTGGTCGGTTGTATTTACAGACGCTCCCATCATTGGATCGTTATAATTTCAAAATAAATTGCACATGTAATCGTGTAGAATTACATCGTAGCTCGTTGAGACATTCCCCGATAAATAAATGGACACTGGTACTTTCTAGGCCTGACTGCTGTTTTTAGTTTTTCTTAGGTAAGATCCTCTGAACAACCAGGAAGTGGTTTCACAAAATGTTTGAGGCTGAAAACTACACACTCAGATCATTAAAAAAATGAACATGATCAAAGATCCTTTATCTTCACTAGCATGAATCACATGTTGGCAATAAAAACCAAGGCTCACTATCTGCAAATGTTACAGATTACAGGTATTTCCGGTAATACCAATGCATCTTGGGAAAATAAAGGAAAAGCTGGGGATTACACTGTCTCTTTACAGTAAAATACAAACTGTACCTGTCGGAATCCACTACAGTGAAATACAGACACACTTTACACCGTTTAGCGTTAGCTGTCAGCATTTTAACCGTGTTTAATCCAGCTACTAGCTAGCGGTAGGCTAACGTTAGCTGCTGTTGAGTATAGTGTTAACTAGCGTCACGTGCAGCGACGTTTCTGTTTCCTGTAACGTCTGTTTCAGAGCATCAGAGAGAACAGCAGACATATCAGTGGCACCAGAATGAGGCCCCGAAATCCACGTTGCTATTCCTGCAGCAGCAGGATGTGTTACGAGGAAGTACGGCAAAATAGTAGCCTGTTAGGCACGACGCAAAGCCGAGTGAAGTGAAAATAAATTAATAAATGGCGGCATGCGATTAATACGATTAAAAAAAATGAACGCATTATGCTCAACCCTTAATCGCATCACGATTAACGCGTTAATGCTGACAGCCCTAGTACCTTTACATAGCTTATTTGGTAATTCACAAGTCTAATCAAATTACCTCACAGCAAACCTGAGCCAAAGTAATATATACTGTCTAGGGGCCCATGCCGGAGCTAATTTTTGCCCCAGGGCCCCCCAGCAAACTGAAGATAATCTGTGGTTACTAGCTTGAATATCTGTGTGTGTCCTACATACTTCTTGCAGATTCCTGCACATCTTGCTCCGCGGTACAAGCTTTAAAAAAGCTCCTTCTTTTTCAAGAGAAGGGGTGTTCTAGGTTTGTGTTATTATTTCATGAATTGTATGATTCACTGTGGTGTCTGGGATAAACTAACTAAAAAACACTTTGCAACAGGCGCCTGATCAAACGTGCATGAGAAAGACCCCACAGTAATGAACACACATTGTCATTGAAGAGCCACTTTTGGAAACGCTAGCAAGTGTTTCCACTTAAAAACATTGTTAAAAGGTTTGCGGTACAGCATGATAAAAACATAATATTTAACATAAATGATGAAGACAGTCAATATGTTAAAGTGGAACACTGCAGTGTTAATATTAGGTGTTTTATAATTGACTTCCTTTCTAATAGATCCATATGAGAGAGTTGTTCCACTTTTAATAAAAGCTGAATATTTTGTGCTCCTCAAATTACCAGGACTAATGAGTGTAAACGATGGTAATGATCAAAATATTTGGCAAAGTACCTATCATTATCAGCGCCGCTGTAGCTGCTGTTTTAGTAGATGCGTTTATGCAGAGACTTGCACGACAGCAGGTTCAGACGTTTTCAGCCTGGGTGGCCCAGAGAGGAACCAAACCCTCCACCTTGGTAACGTTTAGCCTCTTGCTCAATCACTCAGCTACAGGACCACAGTGTTGCTGCCTCCCTATCAGCAATTCCACTGACAGATTACTCCGTCAAACTGCAGCAATAATATGTGAAAACAAAAATGATGTGCCTGTGTAAAGTTGAAAAATAGGTTCAGCGCTCTTATCAGGCAGCAGGTTTGATAACTCGGAGCAAGTCACTGGATAAGTTGGGTTTAAATCATCGTGCTTGGCGGAGAAAAACAAAATAAGACTTTTGTTTCAAAATTAGATATTTGAGGGAGTTCTTTTTTATGCAGTGGTCGGATGAAAACTGTACCTGCAAAACACACCTTCGAAATGTCGAGAGACAAATAAAACTGTGCTGCTTATAGCTCATAATAATGAATTTATTCTCATACTAGTAGCCTGGTTGACACCAGACCCTTCTCAGTTGTAACTGAGAGTGGGCCTGGGCAAGCCTCATTCGCAGCTCATTTCCAAAGGGGCGTCACCAAAGGAAGCCGCTCAAACGCCTCTGGGCGCAATTGGATAGTCCTTCAACCAATCAGACCAACGATCCGGGTGACGTAGCAGCGTCAGCGGGTTGCTGCGCTTCGGTGGCCGTCATGTTGAATGTAAACAAAAAGCTGCTCGCCGTCGCTGCGCTATCATCATCGTGTAAAGCCCGCCTCAACGGTTGTGATTGGTGCCTTGATTTGGAAAAATTGGAAATGGACTTGAATGGGCTCTTGGCCAGACTGACTCGCAGAGCAAATCTCAAATTTGCCGGAAGTTCGTCAGGGTTTTCCCAGGCTACCAATAGCTCACCATGTAGTTTTCATTCCCTCCAATGTGTTTTTTTAAGAGTCCCTTATATTCAAGAGTCACAAAACCTTCTAAACAATTATTTTAATAAACTTTACCTAAAATATAATTTAGGAACTACGTTTTTTTAAGCCAAGTACAAGTTTTCCTTCTTGCAATCATCTATATTTGAGCAACTAAATAAAACATTTGAAGTGGCGATGCTTCATAGGCGATGCTTTGGCACTTGGGCTGAACTCAACAAGCTGAGGTGCTAATTCATGCATCACTGGGCGACATCTTAGTGCTGTCCTACCTTTGAACTACACATCAGATGACTGTTTTCAATTATAAAAATTAGGCTGACTTAAGGGGGGGGGCTTTGATCACACAAACATCCAAACATGCAGAGAGATCACACGAACTAAGCATCCTGAGTGGGAAATGGTCTGGGACATTGTAAAATAGATCTGTGCTGAGGGAAATGAGCCAAACAGTCGAGATTGCCACTCTGCTCCTTTAAGGTTCTTCCCCGCTTGTGTTAATGCCTTTCCATTGGTGCCTTCAGTTTTTCCCCCTCTGCCAAAGCCATCAAACCCGTTTGATCAGCGGCAGCTTGGAGGAATGAAGCCACGTTAGCCCCAGCATCGTCCACCCCTCTCTCCTTCACTTTCTGCAGGGGTTAAGAGGCTATTCTCCACTCCCCAGCCCCCTGGCGGGTTATTAGAGAGTACAGCGAGGCACTGTTTGGCGTACATGCATGCACCGATGAGCAGCTACACTCACAGGCCTCCTCAGTGCACACGTATATGCACACACATGCATTACAACATCTAGCTGAGTGAAGCCAAAGCCCTTAAAATGCATGCACCAGATGCTTGTGTTTCGTCCACAGGAAAGGCTTCACCCTTTTTTTTTTCATCGTCTTGTTCTCTCTCGCCGCTGAAAAGGCTAAGGCCAACAGGAATCAATGGCTCAAATGACACCTCATGTTTCGGCTTCTCGGTATGGCAAATTACAGTGCCCTCGCCTAAACGCCAGTGTTTGAAGGAGGAGAATCACTCTGCTTTTTCGCTTCTTTAAAAAAGGACTTTAGGGGACTGAGAAGCTGACGATGGCGTTAGCAAACCATTGTCGCGACGCAATGCTCCGTCAAACTCTGCATTGTGCAAAATGGCTGATACGGTGACCTATGCCGATTCGCCAGGGGTACTGAACTGCACACACACACACAGAGCCCGGACACTCACACACACACACACACACACACACACACACACACCCACACACCCACACACACACGATACAGCTGAAACCTTTCACTGAGAGAAATCACAAATTGCTGAACTCAACCCTACAGTGCAGTTTAACCATGCTAGTTCTGAATATACAAAAGTAAAACCAGAAAAGGTAAATTAAAAGGAGACAGTATTGCTTTCTGCATGCACTACTGATCAATTATGGCTGCCCGATTACTCAAACCTTCATCTAAACATGGGAAATGCTCTGCAATTGCCCTGAGGTGAATACATGGGAGGAAAGCGGCTAATATATATATATATACACAGTATATATAATAAAAAAACACTTTTTTAAATGATTTTTGTTCCCCACACTCCCACACAATCCCCCCAGGCAGCAGCATGGTCTGACCCCCCCCCCCCCCACTATCACCTGTTATGTGACATACAGTACACGGGGAACTAGGGTACATGCATTTGTCCATACTGTGTAATACAGACTCAGCATCTTACATACCAGTGAACATGCAAGGCATGCAGGCCCTTAAAGTGGCTTCTAACACAGTTGAAGGGAGGCTTATATCAGCCCACCAATAACAAGCTAACAGAGGCATTTTATAAGAAATCACAAATTGGCAGAATGGTGTGGTAGTTTCTATCCTGTAAAAAGGTTCAAAACCTTCTTTGACTAAATTCTCAGTAAATATAAAAATATTTTTTTGTATTCGAGTTTAAAGTTACATTAACAATAGGAACTGAAGTAACCAGTTGCTGCTGCTACTCCAGAGAATAGTAGTGGCGTGCAACAGCTGGGTTTTGGTATTGCGGTACCTACTGTTGTATTCATTCCTTTATATTCCTTCACTGTGTTCCTCTGCCCTCTCTGGTTGAGCGTTTCAAATCTTTTGAACACGCCCTACAGTGATGTCATGATGTATTGACACACCCTGGAGTACACTTCTGCATCGCTGCAGCAAAGTGAGAAGGTAAACCAACAGAGGTCAGCAAAAACAAGGTTTTCAGTGGCTGCTAAGTTGCTCATTAAGGCCAGAAAAGTGTCGGACGTCCACTCCATAGTGTTAGTGTCAAAAAAGACAACATTCACAACACCGACCCCGCAAACTCCCACCCTATCACCTGCTGGGCTCTGCACAATCTTCTGAGTATTATAGATATTTTTTTGCCATGAAATTGGCCAATTTCAAATAAATTGAATATCAGCACAAAATATCGGCAGTCAGCAGCTTCAATCTGAAATACTTCGCATCAGTTTTTGCCTTTAAAAGTCCATTGAACCCTACGGCAGCAGAAGGTAAATGGGCAGGAGGGGGGAGGGAGATGAGGCCAATTGGATTTCGGCAGGATGCAGGAGTGGGAGCACGGACTAAAGGATGGGAGGAATTCTGTGGTATAAAGGGGAGGATAAATTAAAATGTGGAAATGTGGGCTGAATGGATGGATTGGATGAAGAGCAGATAGATGACGGTTTAAATGGATGATTGGTGGCATGGGCACTGAGAGAGAGAGAGAGAGAGAGAGAGAGAGACAGAGAGAGAGAGAGAGAGAGAGAGAGAAAGAGAGAGTGTGTGTGTGTGTGTGTGTGTGTGTGTGTGTGTGTGTGTGTGTGTGTGTGTGTGTGTGTGTGTTCTCCAGAGGTGCAGATTAGATCACTGTTATGACTGCACAAGCCCTCAGGACACAGCAGATAAACATCAACAGATAACCTACACATTTATTCCCAACTCTGCACCATCCTCACTTCCTGCCTCCATTTCCTCCCTGTCTGGTCTGCTCTCCCCTGATGCAGACTTCCTCTACTTCCATGCATTCACCGCAACCAACTCTTCCTTGTTTTTGTTTTACTCCATCCTTGCTTTTCCTGCCCTCTCTAACTACATCTAAGAGTCCCGGGGCAGTGCACTAGATCATGCTTCTCAATAAACCCGTCAAGCTCTCCTCTGTGCTCCCCCCCAATCTCCCCTTAGCTTTCCGTAACACAATAACAGCAACTCTGAACGCCTATCCCAACAATACTCCCATCGATCACTTTGCTATCTGGAACACACACATCTATCACTACTGGGGATTTTACCGCAGGCTTGGGCACCCACTGAAGGCCCTACTGCTCTGCTCTGTACAGCTTTGCAAATATTTTCAGGTCACTACATCGACAAACAGTACGCCCCAATGATTCCAATGGGATAATGTTTGGCCCAGGAAACATCATGAGGGGAGCATAGTTGTTGTCCTTGATTTAGCTCAATGTCTTCACCTGTACATGAGGACATAATCCTGTAGAGGCAAACCTATTAGAGCAATATATAATAGAGGAAGAAACAAAGCTTTTCTTACATGATAAGATATTAACAGTCTATAGCAGCCCCAGCAGTTCAGTCCATTCGAACACTTCAGTATTCATCAATTTCAGTTTTCCCAACAGTGGCCCACGTCGGAAACATCTAGTTGCCAGACTCGTGATGAATGACTGGCAAGTATTGGTGCATGGTTTAGACAGGTTTGGACAGATGTTATGACCCGAAAACTGGCCCAAAGCTGGGCAGAGCGCTGCTAACGGAAAGCTGATTCTTAAACCACACTGAACCAATTCCACGCCTACAAAACATATCCAAATCTGGAAGCCATATACGGGCCGGCTCGTGTTTGGTCCTCCATGCCAGAACACAACCGAGGGCGACGACACTTGGACGGAATCGGCCTGGCTTGGCTAGGTACCTAGGTTGTACATAATGCCCAAGGTTTCTAGGCTAGATGCTAACATGATGCTTGCCATATAGCATGGAGCAAAAGCACACCTGTAACATTGTCCAAAGATGGAAGCCTTAACTTCAATTAGAAAGCTGCAGCTGATACTAATACCAAGAAAGTGGATCACATCAGTCCAATTCTGAGGTCTTTACATTGGCTTCCTGTCTCTCAAAGACTTGCTTTCAAAATACTACTGTTGGTTTAAAAAGCACTGAATGGTTCAATTTGGATCGTCTGTTACATTATGAACCACCCAGACCTCTCAGGGTGTCTGGGAAAGGTTTGCTTTATGTCCACAGAGTCAGAACTAAACATGGAGAAGCAGCGTTTTTTTATGCACCACATATCTGGAACAAACTCCCAGAAAATTGCAGATCCACTGCAACTCTCAGTTCTTTTAAATCAAGGCTGTGCGTTGCTGCCTTTTATTAAATCAAGCAATTGTTTATTTCTTACACTGCACTGTAACTTGTATTCTTGTATGTATGTCTTGTTCTATTTTTATCTTGTTTTAATTTTCTAAATAACGTTTTTAATTGCTTTTAATTGCTCTTTCTGGTTTTATGTAAAGCACTTTAAATTGCATTGTCGCTGAAATGTTCTATATGAAAACGTTGCCTTGCCTTCCATCTTAACAAGATTTATTTCTGCAAAGTACGGAAATCCAAAATTGAGAATATTTCAGGTGAGCAACCACAAATTCATCTCGTGATGTACATTTATATCTATCTCCTACATGAAATTCACAGACTTTGTTTGAATTACACATTTCACTACACAATTGATGTAATTCAAATGACTAACTACCTACGTTAGCGTGCAACACAAGAGCTCCCGGGCATATATGATTTTGGTGTCTCTGTTGATTTGACCAAAGTCTCTCTGTCTTTTGCTTTAAAACTCCTGGGATGTGTTTGATGAGGAGAGAGAATAAGCAAATGTAACTATTGTTGGTTTGGTGAGAGGAGAAACAAAAAATGCCTGTAACAGAGAGATTGTGCTGAGTTCGGACTCCACGGGGAAGAAAGAGGTAGGTCAGGCAGAGACGAGCAGCAGCTCGCTGACATCCTGTTTGTGTGCCCCCCCCCCACACACACACTTTGCATTACAATTCATTCTCTGTTCAAGTCAAGGTTAGACCTGACAGCTCTGCAGCTGTGTATGGATATGTGTGTGTATGTGTGCTCACGTGTATGTTTTGCATCGCCCATATAAAACAGATGGGAATGAAGAGAGTCAGACTGAGAAGAAGAGAACAGACAGAGAGATTTATGGGTAGGGGGTACAGTCTGTGCTCTGCCAATGAGACTGGGTAGCACCCTAAGGTTTGGGTGGAAGACCCAGATTAATCCCCCCCCATGCATGGCTTGAGGTTTGATTCCTAGTAAGACTCAATTATATGGTCAGGCCAGAAGGTTATTTCGAGGCTAATTGCTGCTCTAAGTTTTCATCATCTGGCATGTCTTTACTGGGACGCGTTATTATGGATCCCTCGTAACTTCTAGGCAAGTCCCACCCTACGAAGCAGCCCGATTGGTTGGGGTTAGGCATTGACCTCGAGTGGTTAAGGTTAGGATGGCCGATTGGTCAGGGGATAGGACCTGAACAAATCGGGTTGGGTTACCTTGTGTAAGCATCGATGCCTGGCCAATAGTAGCGTGTGAATGCTATTGAAGGGCGGGTCCCTCTTAGAAGTTGCGTGGGTTCCATAATAAAGCTACTGGGACACATCCTGTTGTGCACAGGAAGTGATATGATTCACAATTATGATTTGTTTGGAATAATAGAAGCAGAACTTGAGCATTAGCATGTGCATGAGCCACCTAGTTAAACTTAATCAACCACTGAAACCAAGAAAAAAAAGACTTACTGGTCACGCTGGTTGTTTGACGAGTGAAAGATGCCACCGAAAATAACCAATTAGCACCAAAGAGTGAAACAAAATCAAACAATAATGACACAATTGTCTCTTTAAAAAAAAATAAAAGAAGCATAAACAGCTGCTGAAGCGTGTGGAATGAAAACCAGGGGATGATTTGTCCAGCAGTAGCTGCTCTGCACGCTGATAGCAGTTGCCACTGACCTTTCTGTGACTTTTGACTATCATTAGATCCGGGCCTTTACGTTTCTATGCTGTCTAATGTCACCGGGCCGGCTCTCACGTCATCCAACAGTTGCTCTCATGCAAGCTAACCAGCCAAGAAACTGTGTCGGGTTGAATGCATCATGTTGCTAGCATGTGAGTATGCAACTGTCAATGGTAAAACTCAAGTCTGACCCTGAAATGCCTATATTATAGTAACACAACTTGATCAACTCTTTGCTACTCTGGAACTGTTTCTTCCAGTTATGTGTCATGCTAACAATGGCATCTTAGACCCTGTTAACACTTGGTTGTAAAATGCGTCTCTTGGCGATCGGAGAGCGCTAACTACAAGGGTAAACGACCACGAGACGCATTGTGATACGATCACTCAAACCACTTGACGAGGTGGTCCGGGACACATTTGACCAATTTTCTTTTGTAGTGTAAACGCTAATGCGTCCTAATGCATCCCCGACAAGGACGCAACAGGAAAATACGCCATCAGTGCAGCGCGTCACATTATGACAGCGCGCCAACGCTCTATGACTTGCAAAATTTAAGAGTTGAACAAAGTCTTTTGCCCTATGAAAGAAAATGTGTTGAATTCTGCCAACAGCAAAATCTCCAGCTGTAACGACATAACCGCTAACGTGGCTGGCGTGAGTGTGGACTAAGTGTGCATGGGACCCTTTGACCGGAAGTGACGTAGGCAGTAATAAAATCTGAACACAAGTGGTGAGCTGGAGACGCATGCTGGACAAAGCTGTGAATGGGAACGTGTCTCCTCTGATCACTTGTGTTTGGATCCTTGAAACACATTTTAAAACCAAGTACAAACAGGGTCTTACAGCCGTGTGGCAAATACGTATAAGGAACAAAGTGGAGTGCAACATTTGTACACCAAAAAAAGGCCTCAAACAATCGAGACAACACGTCAAAATGACTGCATGCAACGTGTTTTCCTTCCCTGCCGCTGCATGTAATAACATAAAGTCATCACTTTAAAGATGGTCAGACACTTTCATATTTAACTACTTGGATTGATCTAAACTAGTAAAAACAGGACAGCAAACTATGCACCTCAAAGATAGTCTAATGTTAAAATGATTTGTTGCTCTGTTTACCACATAATCTAACATATATCAAAGAATAATATCGAAGATAGATAGTAGCATTCATTGTTGTCTAGCTATCTGTTTAAATCATTTACAGTGTGGCGAGAAATCCAGTTTTGCCGGGAAAAGAGTCATTCGTTTTCGAGAAGTAATAATTTCAAAATCACGGTAAAACCCCTCAACGCTGGCGATTAGTGAATAATACCGCCAACTAACGCAGGTAAGTCTATCCCGCTCTGTAATTCTAATGGCTCTTTTAGCTGAACAAGAGCCTCAGTCCACGAATGTTGCTCCTAATCCCAACTTCTTCTCCTTCTCCACAATAATGAGCTCCTCTCAGACTCAAGGGTTGACAGAGGTAAAGCATTTAGCACGCTTGAATGGAGAGAGAGGGAGAGAGTGGGAGTGCGGAGTGAAAGAGAGGAAGATACAGGCCAAAGAGGGATAAATCGAGGGATGGGGGAAGAAGGGGTAGAAAAAGAAATCTACTGAGACATGCAAGAGGTAAGCTCTCCCTCTGGCAAGCCAGAGTAATGCCACTGCACAGTACAAATGCAATGGCTGACTATTAAGAATGAGAGGAAGAAAGGAAGGAGAGAAAAAGACGGTGAGAAGAAGGAGGCGGCTGGGAGGAGAAATATACATAAACCGAGAGAGGAAGCGAGATCATCACTGTGTTCTCTTAGTCTCTTAGAATTGAGGTATTTTTCCGCCCGTCATTACAGCCCAGGGACATGATGTGAACAACGCGGGGACTGTGTTTGTGTTTGCCTCCGTGTGTATTAGTGTGTGTCACATGGTGTGTATTCTGCGTATTTGTGTGGGTGGCAAAGTGTGTATGGAGCACTGAAAGTCTGTGCAGTCATTTCAAGGCCAAGTGATGAAACACTCCTCAGAAAACACAAAACTCTCACACACACACACACACACACACACAACACTGTTTTACTCACACATACAATCGCACACAATATAATGCCTTTGCACAGCTCAATTTATGTGTGTGCATCTATGTGTGCTGTGTGAATGTGTACTTGACTTGAATAAGCAAAAAGCTGGAGACCTATGTATGAACGTAGGCTACTGTAGGAACAATAATCACGGGAGAGAGACGGAGAAGCTCGCCTGGCCATTCTTGAGAAGTCAAATCAATTAAAATGCTAAAATGGCAAAAGATTGGAAGAATCAAGGAGAAGAGACAATGAGAGGGATGTTGAAAAAAATCTAGTTTTACAGGCCTTGAACAAAACATGGCTGACAGAGTAAAGAAAGATTAATGAGACAATCATGAGCAGATCATCTGCTAGTGGAGATTAAGCAAGGCGCATTTTCAGGCACACACTAAGTGCAATGAACACACCGGCAGCGTCTGACTGGCATCGTCAAATCTCGGCTACTATACATTCACTGCCTCTCTAAGTATGTAACTGACGCAACCCTCTGCACTTAAGGGTCTGGTCACAGTAGGAAGTGGCTGAATTCCTTCTGCTGTGGCCACCATTACTTGCTAAAGTCTTGCTCCATCTCTTAACAACCGTCTGCTCCACCAGCATTTGTAGCTCACTGATTTTTCTCAAAGCTGGTCATACAGTTTTCTATCCATATTATAAGCTAAAAAGGTATCCAGCTATAAACATTGAAGACCTTGTTTTTTTTTAACTAGGGAAATAGTTATTTTGTTAGCATCCGCAAGCTACAGTTTCCATTAGTTTAATGAAGGAAACCCATTAAGTTCCAGATGCTAGCTGAGCAGAAGCTAGGTGAGCACCTGGGCTCTCTTTAGACAGTACTAGAAGTTAGCTAGCTCATTATTGCACTAGCAAACTACGTAGCTTGCTAACTCAAAACAAAGCACATTTATGTTAGTTACACATATGGCTTTTGCACTGCTATTTTAGTAGTCTGTAAAACTGCATTGGCTAACACGACAGCTTTTGTTTAATATGTACTTTGTGACTGTGCCCTCAACAAGTGAAGTTAGCTAGCTTATTATTGCATTAGCAAACTAGTTAGTGTGCTAACTCAAAACAAAGCACATTTAAGTTAGTTACACATAGGGATTTTGCACTGCCATTTTAGTAGTCTATAAAACTGCATTAGTTAACACAATAGCTTTTGTTTAACATATGCGTTATACTTTGTGACCGCGCCCTCAAAAGTGACGTTTGTTATGATGGATTGGTATCTGTCAAAAGTATTGTTGTGTATCATTTAAAAAATTAGGATAGACTACCAGTACCAATACCAGTACTCTTAAAGTGATACCGATATAAATAGAGCACTTAAATTGAAATAAACCTTCCGCATTTTAAGTGTGTAGTGTATAGCCATTCCAACAGCGATTTCCAATAACTATTTACTTGTCAGTTTCCATACAGAGCACACACACAGACACAGAGACGAAGAACATGCATTCTCCAGGCCTTCACACACACCTCTCCACACAATATAAAGATGCTTGTTGACCCCATCATGTCTCAATAAACATACCTGCTGATATACAACCACACCCCTGTCTCTCACACACACACACACGGTCGTAATACATCACCACCTACACACAGCGGTGTCAGCCACAGACAACTGCTCCTGAGCCCCAACAGAGCAAAGACATTCATCATTATGACAACACACATACACACACGTACACACATTGCGAGAAAGCGACATAAAGCGTCGTTGCAGCTGGTGGTGCATGAAGACGACTCCATCACATCATATATCACACATACTGTACGTGTTTTCCTCCTAAATAACACTATTATGAACAAAAACAGTCATAGCAGAAATGACGGAGGTCTTCTTCTACTGTCGCTGATGCATTTCTTCTCAGTCCTCTGTGTGTGTGTGTGTGTGTGTGTGTGTGTGTGTGTGTGTGTGTGTGTGTGTGTGTGTGTGTGTGTGTCATCCTCACAATAGAGAATGAAAAGGCCTCTCTCTCTCTGTTGCTTGGAAGAGAGATAAAACTACCACCACCACTGATTCTCTTTTTTCTTAATCTTCACATCAGATGAGACACAATTCAAATCCAACCAGGTGTCTGTCCAGGGAGTCGAATGCTGTCAAACCATCACTCCTCCTCCCTCTTTCACACCTTTCCCCCTGTAATTCTCCTCTCCCAGTCTGCCCATGTCAATTTTCACTCTGCTCCTCTTCCCCCCAATCTCTCGTCTTCTTCACTTCGAGGAGTAGTCGGAAGCATCAGTTTGCTCTTCCATACTGGCCATAAAATAGCCATAATGTGTTAGGTACATTCTACATAATGGTTAAGATGCAGGTTTTTTTTTTTATCACTTGTTCAATCTGCATTTGGTCAATGCTCAATTGACTTTCCATGTGAATATCTTAACCTGAATTGATTTGCATCAGACCCACCAGGAATGATCACATTTTTCCTGGCTTTTAATGGAAAATATAGATGCAGCTTTCAGCTTTTTTGTGTTATTTTGCAATCACTTAATGCAATGTTAAAAAGCAGAAAGACTTAGTGTAAATGCTGCAATGGTTTTGTAGAGGGACAATCTGCAGCCTTGGACTAAAGTGAAAAGATAAAATGTTTCTGCAATCTTCCAAACTGAGGTTGAGATTGCTGAGGTTAAGGGCTTATTCGGTTTGACCAGGGTCCATTATGAAAAACATGATTTCAGATGGTCTTGATTATAAAAAATCTTCAAATGCTCTTCCATTTTGACTAATTGTTTTGCTGAAATACTGAAGGGAATGACTGAATTTGCTATTCTTGAGATTGCCAACATTGTCATTTCCTGTTGAGCGACCTTTGGATCAAGGTCTGTTAATTCACATAGTAAGGTATCCACTTATTATTTTCATGGGTTTTATTTTAGTCTTATTTTATCACAGGGTGTTTGATGAGAGTAACATGCAGTAGAGGTTTTTGTTTTGGACACAACATTCAAATTTAAAAGAGATGATATGAAACTTGGTGGTATCAGTGTACCGAAGTTAATACTAAGCAGACAAGCCTTATCTCACCCCTCCCTCTAAAACTCTGCGTCCTGTCCATCCCACCCCCTCATCTAAACAAACAGACAACTCTCATACATTTCTCAAGAGAACCCTATGTTGTCTGTCACAGGACTCTCTCAGCTGTTGGGTTTGTGATTTGTGTCTTTTCGGGCTTGGAAGGGGGTCAGGAAGGCGAAGAGAAAGATATGAGTGGGTGGGGTGGTCGTAAAGAGAATCAGTGATATACATTTTCCCTCCGAGAGAAGCAATGGCTTGTCTGTGTCGGTGGCGGGTTGGGTACACACTTGGCAAGAATGTGGCATTTTCAAGCATTATTGCGAGTCTGTCTCGTGTTCCCCCCTGCCCACTGTGTACTTTTTAAAGTTAGCAACCTTGTGTTCTTTATGTATTTTGGCTACATATTCAGTCTTTGCCGTGTGTAAGAAACCATTGCTAAATCCTGCCCCCCCTGCAGCCTAGAAGTGTGATAGACCCTGAACCTTATAGATTTGTACCAGGATTCAACACAGCGTCGAAGGAGGTGTGTGGGGGGGGGGGGTCACATATTTCCCAGAGACCGACGAGTGGAAATTAAAGGGCAGAGATCCTGCTCCATTTTTTTCCTGAATCTCTCACTTTCCTGTTCCCAGCACTGAAAGAACCGTGTAGAGAGAGATTAGATTGTAAGTTCTACTTAGTTCTCATATTATTTCAGCGTCATGTCCGATGTTGTTAGGGGCTGTCAGCGTCAACGGGGGGGATACAGGAAGCGGCAAGGCCTGGAAAGGGAATGCAGCCAATTACACTGGAAGGAAGTTCAAGAGCACCTCTCGCGAGCTAAACAGCTGGGCTCAAGAGGCGTGTTCACGTAAACACAAAGTGTCATCTCCATGAGCGCTCTTTGGTTCAACCTGTCCGCCTCCTCACCGGCTGGGTAAGAGGGCACAAATAGGCCTGTCTAATGCCGGCGACACATATTATTCATAAATCCTTCACTGCAGGGCAGATATACCCGCAACTGGTGATGCAAGACACATCAGGGGGAGAAAGGGAAGGGCGGCTGGGAGTATGATGGCTTCCTTGTCCACCCCCGCCGGTCGTACGCCGTCAGAGGCAATGACACTGATTAATGAGAAAGCCGTCTCATCGCTAAAGCATCAGGGTAATAGACTACATGTAGAGTCAATGGAGGGAGACTCGGCGGGGTGAAGTGCGCGCCCTTGCCTTATATCATGGTGAAAACAGGAATATGAGTAAATCTGTGATTCAAGCAGTTCTATAATATGAAACACTTGGTGTTTTTGATCGCCTGTGGCTCAGGTGGTAGAGAGCGGTCGCCTACCAATCAGAAGGTTGGTTGGTTCGATCCCTAGTGAGTGAGTTTACAAAAAAAACAAAAAAAAAACATGATATTTTATGGTAGGCTACTGTAAGTCAACTTCACAGTTCATCTCCCGCTGCGGCGGGATTTTATAAGTTTGGTGATATTTCTGCAGTAGGCCTATCGTAAAATGTCTTACATTATGAGTCCAATAAATCTGTTTTTTCATGAAACCTCCCTCACACACACACACACACACACACACACACACACACTGTGTCATTCTTTTACACCATGAGTCACCAGAAGTTAACATACTGTACACTGATAGAAAAGAAAGACCTTCATAAGAAGATTAAAGGAAGAACTACTACAGCACAGTGCATCTACATTTCCTCTGCTGGGGAAAAAAAAGAACATGATCCATCAACAACTAGGCTCTGTGAGCTGAGGGGACATAAGTGGGACATGCACTGTGGAGAAAAAAAAAAAAAAAACGCATGACCATGATGTCGGAATGAAAACCTCCCTTTGTCCCTGCTCTAGAAATCCCGGAATTTAACTGAATTACAGCAAATCCAATTGAAACACACGGGATAAGAGTCATCCACGCATTCCTGTATGTTCTCAAAGCCTCTGTGTTGCTTGCTTTTTTTTTTTTTGCAAATGCCTTCCGATGCATTTCATCCAAGTGTCCAAAGTGTGGAGAATAACATGCTGTGAAGGCGCAAAAAAACAAAAAAAAAACTAAATAATCGCCTCTAGTGGAGTTAAATAATGTGGCTGAGATCAGCCCCTGAGCTTTTTTTCTTCAACCAACACAGAGAATAAAGAGATCGACTCTGTGGTCTTGTGTCTCAGCATGGTGCGCTCCCATAGCCGGCTGCACAGTCCCGAAACCGACCGCTTCCAGCCCAGCGAGAGCCAGAGACATTATAAAGGGCGGCTGCCGCAAATTAAAGCAACTTCCCCTCCTCTATTCCACGGAGCGAGAAGCCGATGCTCCGAAAAGAAACCTGACGGGCTACAGTACAACAATTTGACGACATGCAGCAGATAATAACAGCTTCATCAAGACAAGGTTTATTCACGGCATTAATTCACCCATAATGGCGTTCATTCATCACCATCCTGTCTATCGTTGATAACAGTCCTCGGGGCGCTCCTGCGATCCCCGTACAATTTATCGACGGATATTAACAACAACAAGCCATAACTAGAACACAATTAAACGGAACACAGAGATACATCCACGCAGGCTACATAGCGTTGATTGTGCCGCCCCCCCCCTCCCCGATTCCAGTTACATATCCAGCAGCGGAGCAACATTTCCACACCGGACAGCTGTCTCTCTTTTTTCCCCAGGACAGTAAAGATCACACAAAACACAAAACATCACAAGCTCACAAGAGGGAAGAGATCTGGGGGGGGGGAGAAAAACTCACATTCTGTCTCCGGGAACAAGCAGGCGGCTCTCCACCATCATATCGGGCAGAAATTCCAGATTGTAGGATGAAGTCATGTTGCCTGCCTGCCCTGGCTGTGTAGCCTATGTATGTGTGAGTACAGTTCCGCGCGAGTGTGTGTGTATGTGTGTGTATGTGTGTGTGTGTGTGTGTGTGTGTGTGTGTGTGTGTGTGTGTGTGTGTGTGTGTGTGTGTGTGTGTGTTTGTGCGCCTCCGCCGCTGCGCGCCCTGCCTGATAAATAAAAAGGAGCGTCGCTCTCGCCCAAACTGCGCCTGGCCGCGGAGACGGAGAGGGACAGGTGCAAGAGCCGAGAAGGGCCTCCCTCAAAGGCAAGTGTAGCCAGCCGCACACACTCTCTTGTCCGCATCCAGCAGTTGTCACATTCTTTTCCTCCTCTCCCCCATTCGCTTCTCCGGCTTTTTCCTCTTCCGCCCCGGTCCTGTCTGGAAAACCGCTCTGCAACAGCGCAACTGCCGGACTGTTGGAGAACCAGGTGCCGAGCCGGGGGAGGCGTGGCGCATAGAACGCTGCAGCTGATCTTTAACCATTAGGTCTCCTCAGCCATAGCTGGATGTCTCTAACCGTTAGCCCTCATTATGGGGCACAGGCACGCGTCTTTAATCTACATAATCGTTACATAGAAGGTATCTTATATTCATTCTATTTAGATGTTCTTCACCTCCTTCGAACACAAGATATCCACTTATCCACACAGAGCCGGCCCTAACCAATTTGGTGTCCTAGGCAAGATTTCAGCTAGTTCCCCCCCCCCCCCCCCCCCCACACACACACACACACATTTTAATCGTTTTTTTTTTTCTCGACATTTGACGTTCTTTTTGGCGTTTTGGTCGCTTATTTTGAAGTATTTTTACTTGAAGGTATCTACATAAGAGTGACATGACACTGTCATGAACATTATAAACAAGTCATAAACGTTTATGACGTTTATGACATCGGTTTTTGTCATGACAAGTTATGGTTATGGTTAGGGTTCATGTGTTCATGACAGTGTCATGTCACTCTTATGTAAATACCTTCATGTAAAGCGTTACCGTATTTGTTGTTGGACATTTTAGTTGTTTTTTTTTTCCTGTGTTTGATGCTTTTTTGTTTCGTTTTTTTGACATTTTTTCTTATGATTTTTTAACTTTCCTTTGCTCATTTGGACTGCCAGCGCTCCAGGGATTTGCCTACACCGTCTTTGCCATGGGCCGGCCCTGTATTCACAGGTTATAATTAACCATATGGTATCTAACTGTCATATTCTTGCTCATCAGGCAATCACCTTCACCATATTTAAGCATTTCCAGCCAACGATGCAGTTTTCTCATTTAAAAATATATTTTTTTTTTAACCTGTCAATTTATTTTCATACAACGTTGGGTTTTTTTGTGCCTTTGTGAATGTTTGTCTGTCTAGCCTAAGCTGTGTGAAAGTGTGAACGTGTAGGGTGAGTGAGTGGGAGCTGGGGTGGGTCGGACAAGTGGCCTATAAAATCGGTAGAACATCAATCACAGAACTTCTTCTCTTTTCTTATTACCCTTGTCAGATTGTAACTCAGCTCAACTGTTCAATTCTGTGGAAAGAGCAATAGGACCTTTTTTTCCAAGTATCATTTTGAAGATGATACCGTTGTCATTAACCCTTAACAAGTAGTATACAGTGGACCACACAGTCTATTTGATACTCACAAAGAGATTTCCCTAAACGTTGCTCAAACTGTATGATATTTATATATCATTTCATACCTTGTTCTCTGTATATACTGTAGCATATGTAATTAATTCACCGCTTAAAGCACTTCTAGTTAGACACTAACTACATTTCATTGCTACGTACTTGTGACTAGTATTGGGCATTGAGAACTGGTTTCAACTTGAAATCCTTTCAAAAATCACGTTTCCAATGGAATCGTTTCTTTATTGGAATTGTTTGGAAAAAAAGTGGTTTCCAATCTGACCATCTGTTCCAAATTTAACACACGCAATTTTTGGTTTCCGTAGCGGCCAGGCGCTTGTTGTGTTGCAGCCGTGGAGCACAGTAAGCGCTGCTCTAAAGCGTGGTTGAAAAAGCCCAATAAAACTGTAAATCACCATCGAATAAAAATAAAAATGTCCTCTTAACTGTGAAATGAGCATGTGCCTGTTTCGACTCCACCCCTCAAAGAATCGGAATCAAAAGGAAGAATCGGAATTGGAATCAGAATTGTTCAAATCGAAACGATGCCCAACCCTACTTGTGACATGGGCAATGACAATAGAGTTGAATCGAAAACTGTAATGGCAGTAATGACATGGTCTTGTGTTGTTTGTCCGTAAGCCATAGTTGTTGCTCGTTGTGGACAGGGTGCTCTTAAAAAAATACTTTCTTAAAATCTCAAATCAGGTTTTACTGTATACACTGGTCAGGAGAAAATTTGGACCATGAGTGATGGGGGGGAACATGCAGGCCCTTCGTTTATTTCAATTTGGCCATTGTGTGGATGCAGCAGCAGTGCTAACGCTGACGGCTTCCAACTAAAAATTGCAGAGTTGCCCAGCAAAAACCTGGCTTAATGAGGGTTGGCTGGGCATATTCCCAGTAGATTACTTTGTAACGTGTTCCTGGAGAAAGAGAACATCACTGTGATTATTTTCCAGACTTGTAAGATGTCTCATAGTATTATAAAGCACTGTGCAGTTTATTTTGATAAACCAACACAACCTTTGTCAAACTGGACTTCCTGGTTCATATTTTATGATCTCATTGATAGCTGAAATAACACTCCAATACCAATGCATGATGTTTTTTTTATTTCTTTTTTTAATTCAGGGCTGTTTTCGGCCTGACTGCCCGCTATAACTACAATGCACAATAGTGATTTAGAGCATATAAACAGCAG
Source organism: Sander vitreus (assembly GCF_031162955.1). Lineage (NCBI taxonomy): Eukaryota > Metazoa > Chordata > Actinopteri > Perciformes > Percidae > Sander > Sander vitreus. The sequence continues at coordinate 20,256,961 of NC_135877.1, read as the reverse complement.
ACTGTTAGAACTGAATATCACACATGCTTCAGTGTGGCGCCTTAATAAAAGCATGGCCAGTTAGGTGATTAACAATCAAATGAGTTGGCCAAATTTCGGAGAGGTGCAATTACGCATGGGGATAGCCTCGCAATAATGAACTAGCCCATCATTTGCTGCAAATATGCTGACTATATTTTACGCTGCGTTAATTGCGTGGCTCCAGTATGCCTCCCTGTGGAACCGGAGTGGGCTCCGAATGCAGCACGTCTACCATGTCGGCCTCACTTCCTCCCTCCTCTGTAGGAGAAAAGAGGGGAGGCACTCCAGTAAAATAATGAGCCTCTCTTAGACTGAGAGAGGTGGCTCTCTGGGGGAAGAATATGAGTATCTGGGTCAATGTGATGAAAAAAAAGTGCTCAGTATGCACACATACAGCACGGTAAGTGTATGGCGTGGGTGGGACTTGGCCCATGGCTCTGCTCCGGGGGGTCAGTCTCAATGTTTGCTTGCAAGGATCGAGGTCAGAGTATGGATGGGAAAGGCTGATCCAACATCAGCGCTCCGGGGCTCGCAGTGTTCCCAGGAGAGGGGACGATGCTGCATGTTTCACCGAACTTGACCCCCTTCACAGAACAGGAGGTCGTCCGGAACGTTATTTAACCAACTGCTGCATCACAATCAGCTGCGTTCCCATCGCAGGCATTCATGTTCAGGACTGAGTTGATGCTCATGGCTGTTGTTTCAGAGGACGGCTGATAACCCAAACCCAACACGCTTATGAACTGAAAACAGCATCACACACGGTAAGAATAAGAGAAGACATGACAACAAGTATAACCTTCAGGCCACTTAAAGGTACAGTAGGTAAGCCTTATAAAACTAACTGTCTGTCATATTTGCTGAAACTGACCCTATGTTCCAGTAGAACTACATGAAGCAGGTCATTTAAAAAAAATCCAGCTCCTCTGGCTCCACCTACAGCCTGTAGTGAGATTTGCACAAATCCACCGCTCCCTGATCAGATGCACCAATCAGGGCCAGGGGGGGTGTCTAACTGCGTGTCAATCACTGCTCATGCACACGCATTCATTCTCCCTTGTGGGGGGAGGGGCTTAGGAGACCGTTTTGGGCTTTAGCAGAAAAGGGGGAGGGACTGAGAAGTTGTTGATGTTAACATTTTTTGGTTAAGTCCTAGATCTTTGCAATCCTACCTACGGCACCTTTTACTTAGGCTACGGCGAAAGCTCTGCATTGAGCCTCCGCACAACCATAAATCATGCTTAACATTCCTGGCGAGAGTGTGGACGTAATAACTGTGCGCGGGGATATTTGTCCTTCTAGCAGAAGTGACACAGGCACCAACGAAATGTCAACACAAGCCGCCAGCTGGAGACGCATGATAGACACAGGTGTGAACGGCGATGCGTCTTGGCTTTCCACTTGCTTTCGGATCAGCGAAACACATTTTAAAAAACCAAGTGTAAACGGGGCCAGTTTTCTCGACACCTGGACAAATAAAACCCAAAACTATTCACATGGCTCGATACCACTGTATTTTTGTAATTTGGGTGAGCTGACTCAGCCATGTCACGACTGCTATCCCAGGTAGGCGATTGCTTATTGATTGCCCATGCAAACAACTTCGAAGAAATTCAACCATGTCGCACCTTATTCTACACTGAAAACCAAGCTGATGACAGCGCTGACTACTATTACAACATGAGAGACTTTAATGGAAATCACGATTGAGCGACACGGGTAGTGAGAGGAGATATAGGGAGAAACTCCATGTGTACGTTCCTCTGTGTTTGCCAAAGGCTTGCGAACACCTGTCCCACCATGTGCAGGTGCGTCAGCTGCCGCAGTGGCAATGCATCGGGGTTCGAAGCGAGTAGACATGTCCTCGTGTACGTCTGGTAAACAATCGCGCCATCAAATCTCCTCATTTGCTTTGAATTCCAAACAAATCCCTTCCTTCTGTTCGCCAAGCAAAATGCATCCATCCATTAATAAAACATTAATTTTTCTTCCTTTCGTAGAAACACTTTGATCCTGACCAACAGGTAAAAGTAGTGAATGCCCTCCATATGACAGCGGAGCAGTGCATACATTGGGCCTCATTAACCAATATCCCCCCCCCCGTTGTTGCTGTTGTTCTGCACTTTTCCCACCCTCACCCATCACCTCTCCTATCCCTCCATCTCTTCACCCTAGGGCCCCATGTTCTCCCAGATCCCGCTCATGGCAAGATCTGCCTCTGCCCTCGCTTGCTCTCCGACTCTTGTCTTTCTCGCCTCTTCCCTCTGTCTAGCTATTTCTGTCGTCTCTCCGCCTTCATCTCTCTCACCTCGGGGTGGGCGGGGGGGGTGGGGCTCAGCTGCCCGAACAATACAAATCGATCACTTAGAAAGGAGGAGAGGGGAGGGCGGAGGCAGAGGAGACAGGGTGGGGGTGAGGAAAAAAAGAGAAAGAGACAAAGAGAGACAGGACCAAAAATAGGTGGTCTTACAGAGCAAATTAAAAAGAAAAAGAATCCTTAAGCAGCCACGATCTATCAGACACTGTAAACAATCATCCAGGCCTCTCTATGCTTCCTGCTTGCGTCGTTCCCTTAGAGAAGAGGATTGTGGGTAGCTGATGGCGCCTGTTTTTCACACATGAATATTTAATGAAGGGCTCATGAATAATTCAGAAAAGCAAGCAGCTGCGTTTGAGCCTAAGTGGACATGTGAAGAGCCCGAAACCCGACTGATCCCGACTGCTACCGCTCATCCTCAGAACCCAAACACATTTTGATCAGTGTATGTATACACGTGTGTGTGTGTATGTGTGTGTGTGTGTGTGTGTGTGTGTGTGTGTGTGTGTGTGTATGTGTGTGTTAGTGTATGTGTGTTTGCGGATGAATCACTTCCTAAATAAAAAGGATGATACGTCCCAATCTTGTCTCTCCTCTACTTTCTTATTCCATCATGCGCAGGGCCCTAGACAAACAAAAAAACAAAACAGAGATGGAGTGGATGGATTCTCCCCCCACTCCCCTCCATCTCTTTCTGGCACTCTCTCCGTCACTCGCGCTGCCACTCACTCTTCAATCTTCAAACCTCATTCCCGTATTTTCTCTCCAGCACTCCTCTCTCTCCTCCACTTTCACGCTTTTCATCCGTCCCATTCCCTCTCCTCCTCTGTCTCTCACGCCCTCTCTCCTTCTCGGGTTGGTTATGGGACTCTGGTTAGGACACTGTGTTCCAGTTAGCATGGATTCCCGGCTCTACCTGTGTGGGGCTGCAGCCTTTAAATGCTCGCTGACCTGTTTTTGCACACGAGTTGACACACAACGCACAAACTCAAGCACACTGTGGTTGGGCCGCAGTGCTTTTTCATTTTGTTTAAACAAGCACTCCAGCACCTTCAGTCGAAGAGGATGGGCATCTGCAGTCTTCATTTAACCCTCTGAGGACAAAAGACGCACCGGCGAGTCCAAGCGATGTTTGACAACACTCCATCTCAAATGGCAATGTGTTGATTATAATATTATATCCTAATACTGCCAGAAATAATGGTAGTGTAAAACCAAAAATAAGCTTTTTTTGCCACTCCATTCTGTTTTTGTCTTGTTATTTTGGCCACCAAGGTTCCCATCATATGGGTGACAAAAGGTGCATCTGAAGTTGTAAGGGGTAACTTCTGTATATTGTTTAGTGGATTTATGGACATGCAAACTGAAAAGAGTAAGTCCCGATCATTTCGTTATGACTCTGAGGAGGAGTTCTGACTGGTTGATAGGGTTAAAAACATCCTGTGCTTCTGACGCTTATGCACACATGTACATGTAGACACACACACATACACACACACACACACACACACACACACACACACTCACTCTCTGTGTTACAGGACATTCCGATCAAGTACAACACTGTCGAGCAAACACCTACTGACCTGTTCAGTGACCCTCACACACTAATGTCTGCACCGCTGGTCTCGACATGACTTACAGTGTGAGTCTCTCTCTGTCTCTCTTTCTCTCACACACACACACACGCACGCACGCACGCACACACACGCACACACACACACACACACACACACACACACACACACAGTGTCCTCTGCCCTTCACACTCACTGACACACACACACACACACACACACACACACACACACACACACACACAGTGTCCTCTGCCCCTGAAGAGGCCTCCCAGCTGTACTGTGCTGCTGTCTGCTAGTTTTAATGGGTCTCTGCTAGATTGGACAGGACAACACTCAGCCGCGCTGAAGTAGAAATGTATCGCTGCTGTCGTGGGAAAATCTCGTATCTCCCAACTCTCAACAGGATGAATTGGGCCTGGTATTGGTTCGATAACAGTCTTCCTCCTGTGGGACTTTTAAGAATCTCATCAAGTCGAGTTTTGTAGTTCAACTCCTTACAATGTAGTATTTAGTTTAATTCAAAAGCCTTCAAAATTGCCTTGTTCCCCCTCCATTTTGTACTCGATACTGGCGGGTAATTGTAGTGCCATTCAGGAGGTGATGGGTTTCTTTATCATCAGCAGAAATAAAAAAATAAATAAAAAAAGAAGCAATATTGTTACTACTCCACATCTGTTAATGCGCATCAAAACTAAATCCTGCAGTTTAGACTTCTGACCTTCTGCTCAGGTGGCGCTATTGTGCAAAATCATAAAACATTTAGTAAAGCTTTAATTTAAAAAAAATGTTTTCAGCCTTAAGCAAGACATGGTGTAGATCTGGTTTATGCTAAAAGATTAATTCAAACAGCAGCCTCTTAATGCCATTTGGGGCAATGGTTGTACAAAGATTATAAAACAGAAAGCCTAACTCCCTCTCTATAAAGAGGCAGCCGGTTCTATTGACAAAAGCTATACAAACTTTAATAGATGTTCTACCTTCTCCATCTTGTATCTCCATCATGTCAACCTTTCATGAACAAAAAAACCAAAAAAACAGCTTTGCTTTGAGCCTCAAGAGATTACCAGTAGATTTTTTAAATATATATATATTTTTTAGATTTTACACATTCATTGACACTGCAAATGGAGAAACATATAATAAAAAAAAAATCTTACATGCGGTTTAGGGAGGTTTAAAGGTGCTGCACTCTACAATCAGAACACTAAAAAACCCTAAATATAGCCGTAAACATCTATTTGCTATGTAAAGATGAGAGGGGAATTAAGTCACACTCCCTGTGTGTGTGTTGTAATCCAAGCTTCCCTGTTCTTTCTTTTGATTACCGGTTTGGCAGCATGTGCACCTGAGTGCCTTGTGCGTCGCTATCAGACGCCAAGGGCCATGACAAGGCGTCGGTATTTGGCGTGTTGGGGAACGGTCTGTGAGAGCTCTGCCGAGACAATCCCAGACCACTTCTCTTTCAGTATTCAGAGTACTGCACCTTTGAAACTGGAGTGAGATGTCCTCTCCTGGTTTGGCAAGATGACTCCGCCCTATTTGATGACATCATTACCAAAGATTTTGATGTTATTTGTCAGCAAAAAGTGTTTACACTCCCAAATAGTAGTGCATACGGCTCTCTATACTGTTAGCAAGTCAACTAGGGGAGCTACTGAGCTAGCTTAGCGTAGAGCCATGTCCGTTGAACACCTTACACCCTACGTTGGCTGATTTTTAAACGTTTGGAAGAGGTGTAGTACTTTCAGTACTTATCAGTGGGTTTATTTGGCCTGAGAAGTAGAACAAAACTCCATAATGGAGCATATTTTCCTTTAGTTTATCTCAGAACTGAAAACCCCCTATATTTGGAGATACATGGTTTTAGCTGGACAGGGTGTAGTAATACAAGTAATACACTTGTATAGTGCAATCCAGACCGACAATGGTGTACGACATGAATGCAGTTCTACTGAATGGCACAGTAAAACCCCCAAAGCTGCTCGAAGTTGTACACTGTGCAGGGATTTCTCCTCTCAATGCAAATGGAGGATGGAGGGATATTCTCCGGCCACTACAAAACACTGTACGCTCCACCTGCAGTGCATCGGAGCGCGCTCCAACTGTAATTGGCCATCGCATTGGTGACAGAGAGAGAGGGCCTCCATACATCACTACCCACCCATTCTCTAGTCGTCTCTCTCGGCACCCCCGTTTGCCCCCTCCTCCCCACCGTCCCCTCCCTCCTCCACCTCTGTCCTCCTTCTCCTCCCTCTCTGCTCCTTTTCCTCATTAAAGTGGGACCCAGGCAGTAGCGGTCACTGCCTCTCATTTATTTTCATTTGAAACTGGTGCAGCTCCACTGATCCTCTGGGGCTGCAGGAGAGGGAGCAGGATGGTGTCATTCTGATAACAACTGAGACACACACACACACACACAGCTGTACTGTACGTGCACAAACTCACACACACATTGAGGAGTACAACACATCGCCTGCACATGGGAGTTAACCATTTGCAAATACACTCATGCACACACACACACACACACACACACACACACACACACACACAACAAACACATCCGCCCGCAAGTAGATGCACTTTCACACCCATCAATTCATTTCACGCACATATTCACACATTTCATGTACCTGCAAGCTCCCATGCTCTGTTCCCTCCCTTCTCTTTCACATATGCACCCTGTCCTTTCCAAGATACCCCCCCCCGATTGTGTGATTGTGCGAAGGTGATGATAGCATGGTGTGTATCAGGGGCCGATAAACCTGCGCCCATTATCACCTGGATGATTGCGAGTATCGATCCGCGCCTGGGCATACGGCCCACGTGTGCGCGCGTGAGTATCCCCCCCCCCACGCCCCCACTTCCTGTACGTGTGTGTCCATGCATTGTATTAGAGTCGTGTCGGGAGCGGCCCCACCTGACGCTCTTTGATTGAAAGGGTGCTCGGCAGATTAAATCGTTGTAGCGGAGACGAGGTGTGCTCCCTTCGCCGAGGCAACGACAGCTGGTTTAGCAGATTCAAGAAGGCTGGGAGGCAGGGTTGGGAGGGAGGGTGTGTCTGTGTGTGTGTGTGTGTGTGTGTGTGTGGGAGGGGGAGGGGGCACGCCCTGACCCATCTGCCTAAACGGCAGGAAGAGGCAGTGACTATAAACCAACGGGCTTAATAGAAGACTAATATCCTCTGCACCATTAGCTAGGCACACTGTGTGGGGTGAGTGGGAGGGGACGCTTGGTTTAACTGCCAGCAAACCCAAAGGAAAGTTGAAGGACTTGCAGGAAACAGATTTAAAACGAATTGTCACTTTCTTTAATGCAACTTGATGGCTTCTTTTTGTCTCCCTGTCTGGTAAACACCACATCTTTTAAACTCTGCAACGCCTGGTTTGTAGTGCAAGCGTAAGTATTTGCAGTCCCCCCAAGCCAAAGCCAAAGCCAAGATACAGGAAGTATCACTTAAGTAATTAGAAAGCAACCTTCAGAGCAACACACATTATACAGTGAGTAGAACTCCAGGGGATGGGATGAGTGAACTGATCACGATGTGTAAAATCAATGAACTTCCACTGTCATCTTTTCATTTGAAGGTGTTTGCACAAATTAAAATACATTTCATAAAAGTCACTTAAACGTTTAATATTTGGTGTTAAATCCTGAGTGACATCAGCAGAAGCTTGGTTCTGGTCCCTGGTGATGCCCCTGCCAGGCCTGGACAGCTGCCATCTTTACTTCCTGCTTGTTTAACAGGAAGTTTTGCCTCTAGTCTGGTCTTCAGCAGGTGAATCGCAGGTCCGATGGGTATATTGAACATTCAAGAATGTTAAAATGTTTAGCCCTCAAGACTAGCCTTGTCTGTTTATTTAGGATCATTGCCCTGGACTCGGTATCCAACTCTGTTGACACTTTATGGATGTAAGCAACCTCAAGTTAAAGCTGAAAGTCAGCATTTTAACCCCATAGTCATTGTTTCATTCCATCTCCAATGTGCCGGAGTACAGACCAATGAAAATGTCAATCTTTCTGTTCTGACTGCACACTGTATTGACTGTTTTTTCCACTACAAAGGTATCCGTCCTCTGATGTACACTGCTGCCTCAACCCAACTACAGTCACTCTACCGTCCCACACATGTGCTAAACCTCTGGAACCCCCCCCCCCGGCCGTGTTTTTGTCGCTCGGAGCAACTGCCTGATGCGGAAACCGTTCAAAGTCATGTTTTTCAACGGGAAATTGCAAATGAAGTGCATGCCTCAAAAGCAGTTTCATTTGTCACCCAATGAAGCGTTCACCGATTCAGTCAGTAAATTATGGTGCAATAAATTACTACCTGCAAACATCAATGAAATATGTTGACTCGTTGCAAAACAAGTCAACCTCAGCATGACTGTCTTTCGTGATCAGTTGCGCAGCAGACGCTTGTCTCAATTTTTTATGCAACAGGAGGGGAGATCACACAAAATATCATCATCCATCATCCCTCCGTTTGTGTGTAAAAGCATACAAGAAATGAGCCAGACCTGAATGAATCAAAATAAATAAAGACACTGGCTCTGTTAGTTGCCTTGGAAAATGTCAAATCCCGCTTCGGTCGAGTGGATGCTGTCCCATCTATCTCTGCAAATCCATAAAACAAACCCCACTGAAACAAGTTTGTCTTTTAAAGACCTTTACCTTTGGAGTTGAACGCTGGCTGAAATTCAAATCAATGTCTAAATAAATCTGCCAAAAGCCTTCAAGATTTACACGTTTTGTAGTGTTTTAAAGCAACTGAAAACTTGGACTCAAAGTCAAGAAAGTCAACATTACAAAGTAAAAGTTAGAAGAAAAAAATCGATATTTACAAATGAATGAGCGTCACAAATGCAAACAACCCTCAAACTATCTACTATGAACGATGGTTCATTTTTCATCAGTGCCAAAACAAATATCTGACATCAGAGAGTACCAACAGAGCCCCGCCCCCATCACACAAGTGACGATAGGGGGAAAAAGACCCACAAACACAGAACAATCTCAGGTAAATTAAGCATTATCTTTACAATTAGGCAGATATTAGTGTGTTTGTGAGTATAAAGATTGTAAGAATCTGTGACTTTAAAAAACGTTATGGTATCAGAATTCTATTAGTAGCAGCTTCAGAGTCTGACACCATGACATACTCCAACGCTTTAAACCAAGAAAAAGAATACACATGATACTTATTCATGCATATGTGGGTGGAAGAATACAAAAATGTAAATAAGCAGGAGGTCAAACACAATACTGTATATAAATAAAAAAGAACTGAGATGTAGCCATGATGTCAAAAGTGAATGACAATGAAGTGCTGGTTATTTCACTTAAAAAGAGCTGCTGATGGTTCCATATGTTATTTGAATTCTACTTTCTCTGCTTGTCCCGGACACAATGCTGCTAACACAGCAAGAGGAGGTTCGAATAGAGAGGAAGGCTGAGAGACGGAGAGCGTGAACAAAAAGAAAAAGAAAATGGAGAAGTACAAGCATTGGATGTTACGCTCGACTGGGCAAACAGTTGCAAGGAAAGCTGGGGAACATCTCCCGCCATCCACCAACAACAACACTGAGACACAAGAGTGCAAAGTAGGAGGCATTACAGTAAAAGCTGTTAGAAGCAACCACCCCAGACGTCAAATCCTCTCAAATGAAGGAATAAGCCAGCACCTGTACTTTGTTTACCCACCTTTGTTGTTCCTCCCCCCCACCACCACCACACACACACACTCCTCCATTTAAAAATGCTCACATTGTTGATACAAAACCAACCATTCAAAACCACAGCTAAGTGTAACAATCCCTGGGAGGGACGCACGAATGCAGCATTTGGGTCAGAAGAATGGGTGTGTGTGTGTGTGTACGTATACCTCAGCAGCAGCTCGTTGGTCCCCACGCATCCTGTGCTGGCGGCCGCAGGAGGGGGGCAGCACACGCCATCGACACACACTCCCCCCACCACAAAGCCCAGCTCGGACGAGTGCTCCAACATTACAAACCAATAAATGCACCTTATCAGGCTACAAGCTGCGCTCTCTCTTCCTCTTCTTCTTTTGTCCTCTCTTTCTCTCTTCCCGGTTTCACTACCTCTCTTTGCTTCACTGTCTCGCCGCCTTGTTCCTCTCAGACTCTGCCGTTGTTCCCTCCCCCCCACACACACACACACACACACACACACACACCTCCACTCTCTCTCTGGTAGAGCAGAAGAGCAGTGGAGACCCCGCTGGCTTGCCTAGCTGAAGTAATCCCCTGTGACAGCTCGGCTCACGTTGTTATGTTGTGGGCCTATTTGAGTCTAATACTACAGCTCTGGAACAGCCTAGCTCCAGTCCAGCTCTGGTCTGCCTGCATGGCCGCTGGGCCTGGCCCAGTCTGGGCACAGCGCCGTGCCAACAATGCCCCGCCATTTCACAACGACTGCATCGCATCATCTCTGTGTTTTCTGTCACAGCTCCAGCGGGCCCACACTTTTGATGTTAACATACAGCCGGAGATGGAGTGGAAAATAAACCAACCATAACTCGGCTCTCATGAAGTTTTTATGAGGTAAATAAATCGTGCACATCATAGTAAAGTCGTGTTGACCCAAGGGAAAGAGGCCAAGTTCAACATCAAGTCAAGCGTGCACAGAATTTTCACAGTTTATTAAAAGAGAGGGAGAGAGAGAGAGAGAGAGTATAAATTACCTCAAAACAAGATATTAGTATATCATAAACATTTGCAATATCTCCAGTACCTGCCATTATTCCCAGGCCCCTGAGCAGTTCTGGTCTCATTCAGTCTCACAAAAATGTATATTTGATTTGTGCATATGATCTCGCAAAATCGGAACGAGACGTGGTATTTTGATTGACCTTTTATTTGCAGCTACATCAATGGCTGCACAGATTAGATGCTGTGATATTAACAAGCCTCCCACAACTCCGTCATCCAATTCTCACCTAAGCTTTTCAAAAATGCACAGCAAAATGTTGGACTACTGTATGTCTTTAACGATAGACTAAATCCTTTTCAGAAAATTCGGTAGAAAAACTCATCAAGCCTTGGAACCTTAAATACCCATAACTCCTGGTATGAATTGATGAACTATAAGGGCCCTCTGATTTATTCACCAAAATTATTTTTTTTGCCAACCTGGCAACATAGTTTGTTGAGTTTCCCATCAAGATCTTTCAATCATTTTATTTTATATTAAAATTTTACACACCTAGTATTATATAATAAAAAAAAATAAAAAGTATATATATATATATATATAAATACAAAATGGTAGTTGACGTGGCAACTTAACTCCAGCAACGGCTAACCACACAAACAATCACACTAACAGACAAGTAACAAGTTTTTTTTAAATGAATATATATTTTATTCATGCTTATGCATCTTGATGGACACCAACAGGTGTGATTGACATCACAGCTGTGCAGCCTTGATGCTCTAACATCACCAAGCCTTCCCCCCCTCCTCAGATGTCCCTTTGTATCTAGACCTCCTGCAGATGCAGACGGCGCGTTTTCAACCGGACCAGCCCCTTCTCCAGAGAGACGACCCGGTCCAGCAGATCATGCCCAGGAAAGCTGCGGCCCAGACAGGCATGTCTCAGTGAGTAGCCCTCCCAAAGGAGGCGCTGCCAGATCTCCCTCCATATACCTGGCACATCACAGCCTCTCCTCCCCATAGTAGGCCGGGGCTGAAGACACAGGCAGGGAGCTGCTGATTAAAAATTCATCTCTCTGTTTATTATGATTTATGCATGTTTCACTGAGCCAGGAACGGAAAAAGAGAGGAGAGGAGAACAGCTTCATTAGTGCACATTGTGTGCATGTGTGTGTGGGTACTATGACTAGGCCTGTTTGTGTAGTATTTGTGTGTGTGTGCGTGTGCGTGTGTGTGTGTGGCTAGCTGGCAGGTGGGGGGATAGTTAAAATTATGGATTGTACGTGAGCTTCATTAGAATGTTTGGCATACAGGGCAAAATCGTCAGTCTTCACAAAACACCTGCATTTCACTGGAAAAACAACAACAATTGAAAATCCTAAATTATCCGGCGTGCACGGGGGCCATTGCCATTAAAATGCAGCAGGCACTTTTGCTAACTTCTAACTTGATTGCCCATTTGCGCCTCTGTTGTTTACCGTTCAAATCGCGTCGGCCTCTCATTGCACTTTGTCTCAGCCAAAACTGACGGCAGGCGCGCCATGATGACAAATATTGACACGTGGCGAGCGTGTCAACAAAACAGTGGCGAATAAGACCCCAATATGGGCCACCAGCACTCTGATATAACGATGGCATGTGTTTCAATTCAAACAGATGCAGCAGCCACTGGTCATACAGTATGTTGCTTATGGTTTATTACAGTGAAAGCTGAATGTAAAGAGCTTAATAATATGGAGCAAGAAAAGAGCGGTGAACGGAGCGATGCTTTCAAATTAGCATACACAATTAAGTTCTTCAAAATGTTCCAGCTTTTTAAGGGCTGACAATGGTGACTGATGATTCTGTTATTTACAGTGACAATTGCTCTCGTCGCTGCAGACACAGATATTAAAGTTGCTCTAGGCAGTATTTTTGCATGAAAAAAAAAAAGGGGGCTGCAATTGTCCTTCCATTCAGGATGCAGAAGTTAAATGCAGTTAGTTTATCAATTGTACTGAGTTGCTGCACCCACAGGATGTAACAAATAAATGAAAATAAAAGCATGCATCAAAATACCTCGGCCTATTGTGTTCTATGCAAGCCCCCGACCCCGTGGTGTTGGACAAAAGCAACATCGGGGCTATGCGAAGCTACGCTACTGTCCTATTTCCCATGTTGAGACGTGATTGTCTTGTGAGTAATCCCACAACATCATGACACAGCAGAAAAGCATCGTGACAGCGTCGGTCCTTGCATTGGCTCATACCATCTAATGTACATTGATTACTTCTTCTGTCTGTATAGCACGTCCATGACGTGATCCTAAGTGACACAGCCTGTGTGTTTTGCCCTTTAGACGTCTTGCCTCTCTCTTCGCCTCGGTAACTTTTGGAATCACATGTCAGATGGGCTTGTAAACATGAGCGAGTTGCGTGCACCTTCTTGACATCTTTGTCCAGGATTCTTTGTCCGGAGAAACTGTTGACATGTAAAGCCACCAACGTAGACGGTTGCTCCCGTGCTCCGAGGACTCAGTTTCTTCCTTCTCGTCAGGCTGGGAAGTGTATTTTACACCATGTGACACTAGAAATGTAATTGGAATAATGAGAATGCATATTTACATGCGTACAGTTTGCTTAAAAAGTCTTCACTAGAGTCCAAGTAAACGACTCCTGGTCAATGTTGGTATCCTGACACACATTGTTTTCCTGCAGGTCATAGAATATCTAGAAGTACTGAGTCAAAGGCAAATGAATAAAACAGCAAATCCATGAGTGCATGAACGTATCTGCAAAAAATACTCAAAACCAAGCTTGACTTAATTGTGAGCCCATCCAGTTGCCTTTCAAATCGGAAACCCAGCATGCAAGTATGAACCTATAAATGAGCATGATATGGGACCTTTATATTAGTTTCTTCTAACAAGGATCAGTTTGAAGGCCCGCATCTGTCTCCATCTGCCTGCTGCTCTAAACCTGCTTTCTGCACGTGCTCCTGTGTTCGAAGGGCTCCTGTTGGAGGACATATGGCAGCGTCTGGGAGAGACATAAGCTAGCGGTTGCAGGGAGGGGCAACTGGTGCCATCCAGAAGCTCCGTACTGTATGTGCCAAACGTAGCCCCCCATTGAAATCCTCGTTTGAACATTTTATAGGTTTGGAGTCCTTCTCGCCTCCCTGCCGAGCCGTGACATCATGGCTTCTGAAGACGAGCATCATGTTTTTGTCATTCACAGGAAACGCACAAACTCGGGCGCTGACATCGCAGTAACTTCAGGCCACGACTCAAACCGAGCTGCCTCTGTCTCTTTTTAAATTGTGTTTACAATTTAATGACCTATTTGTGTTTGTTGTTTCCGGCGAGTGCCTGCTTCGCTCCCTCTCTCTCTCTCTCTCTCTCTCTCTCTCTATATATCTCTCGCTCCCTAACACGTTCTGACAGCGAAAGGTCAATGCCCATTGGCTACAAGGGGGGCACTGAGTGATGTAAGGGGGGGGGGGGTTGTCATGGTAACATGCAGGGCTCAGCGAGGACGCAGGATGCTTTTTGTGCCTAACACCAAGGCCGGGACTCAAGCGGGATCAAAAGACTCGAGAGCTCGACTCGCCGGACTGGTGCCCGTTTCAATTGACTGGCGGCTTACTGGCCTCGCAAATGGGAGGGGTGGGACACGGGCAGCCATGCCAGAGAAGCAGATCTACACGTAAGGAAAAGACAGGGAGGCCTAAAGACAGTCAGTTGGAAGCCGCTCTGTTATGTTTGTGAGCCTACATTCTGCTGAGCTTGGCTTCATGTTAATAAAAGAGGGATTACCAAAGTCTGCAGGCTCCTCTTTGGCCCCTCTCCAGCCGAGAGCCAAGGGAGGGTTCGCTCCCTCCACCCGTCCGCCTCCCTCCTGCCATCCTTTGCTCCCTTTTCTTACTCTCCTCAGCATGCGGCTCACGTTCATCCCATTCAAAATTTTTTTAAAAAGAAATACACACTCTCATCTGCCTTTCCTCCTGTCGCTCTCTGTTCTATTTCTCTTTCTGTATTTTCTCTCTCCACTCTCCCTCTAAGTACAGGAGGGGGAAAATGCACCAAAACACAGATAAATTATTTAGATTTTTTTCCCCAAAGAGAGTGGAAAAAATGCTTGACTCTGCAGTTTGAAAGAAAAGAAGAAAGTAGGGTAGTGTGTGTGTAAGTGGGGGGGGAATAAAAATTGCATTAGATACAAGATTCCGCAATCAGCCCGTGATATGAAGAATTAATCTTATCTTTCACTGGCACACACGGACAAGTAGGAGAGCGCCTCCAAAGACTTCAAGATGACAACGGGACGAATTCTCCCTTTCCATTACGCCGCCATTCAGCCATTGTGGAGGCCGACACCCGGCGATAAGCGGACGTATTGTTGCCATTGACAATGTCATTATGGGACAGTAAACAAGCGGTGCAACGGAGGGTCGGGATAAACCAGACGCGGCCAGGAGGTCACCAAGACAATCTGGAATGAAAGGATGCGAGACCCCGTGGGAGAGATAAGATTTCTTTCTTTCTTTCTCTCTCTCTCTCTCTCTCTCTCTCTCTCTCTCTCTCTCTCTCTCCCCCCCTCTCTCCCTCTCTCTCTCTCTAAGCCAAGGACGGGCATACACTTAGAACAAAGCCCCGGCACTGCCGCGTAATCAACTCCTCTGTACTCCAAACAGCCGCAACGCAATCTTCCCTGGAGGTCATCCACGGAAAGAGGCTTAGGAGGCAGAACGGCTGCAGGATCATGGGCTATTAAGATGGGAAAATAGGATGACATTCACCCGGCCCCTCGCCCCACGTTTTCCTCTACAAACCATTATGTATACAGTATGTTCAAACGTGAACAGAGACTGCAGTCAGATTGAGGTGAAGCAGCTGTAAAATGCTTAGTCCAAGTCTTCATAAGCAAACAACACGACGTCTGAAGTCACCACCCTCGCCGCTTGAACACTTTGCTTTTGGTTTAAGCGTTGAGAGTGTTACAAAGCTGATGTTAAGTTCTATGTGTAGGCATGATACATATCATTTCAAGGTGTGCAGGTGCATGTGGTTATTGCTATTCATATTTGTTCTGGGATTTCACCAGGTCTTTAGAGACTCAGTGGGCCCTATTTTAACGATCTAAGCGCACGGCGTGAAGTGCCTGGCGCAGGTGCTTTTAGGGCGTGTACAAATCTACTTTTGCTAGTTTGACAGCAGAAAAAAGGCGGCGGGTGAATGGTTCAAAAGGGTTGTACTTAGTGCCTTCATTAATTCATAGGTGTGTTTTGGGCATAACATGCAATAAACCAATCAGAGCGTCCTTTCCCATTCCCTTTAAAAAGCCAGGCGCGTTTGGACCTCGGCGCATTGCTATTGTGATGGAGGATTTGCACCGTAATATTTTTATTTGTTATCTTCTGCATGTTTGTGTGCTGCTGCGCTTCCCTGTGTGTGTAACAAGCATAGTGTGCGAGCGCTGTGCGCACGAGCCTAGGCGCATTTCATTGTTAAAATAACAATGAAATGCTGCGTTCTTGACTTTAGACCAGGTTTTTGTTGGTCAATGGCGCCAGCACTTCCCGCAGCCTCAACACCAACCAATCAACCAACCCTTCTATCTCTGGAGAGCAAAGAATCCTGTATGTATGACAGAGAATGAGGGAGGAAGGGATTTAGAGGGGGATGGTGTGCATGTCTATGCATGCTTGTATGTATGTATGTATTTTGTGTGGGCGTTTAAGAGAGGATGATATACGAGAGATGGAGGAGTGGAGTAAAAGGGGTGATAGAGTGAAGAGGGGAGTCGACTCTATAAAATTCTGAATGCTACTAAATCTTTCCATTATCTACAGATAAGGCGGTGACAGATGTTTCGGAGCCCAGATCGAATTTAAAATCGTTCAAGTTTAGCTGATACTGAGGGCTAAAGAATGAAAACAGATAGATGGAGACAGACAGAGCCAGACAGCAGCCGTGATACAGATATACACGAGCACTGTAAACATCCTTCATTCCTCCTCCTCCTCCTCGCTGCTCTCAGCTGGAGGGTGTTGCCCCATTTGAGGAGCTCTGACAGGGTCAGGGGTGAGACGGCGCCGCCCCCAGGCTGAATCTGATGAAGAATGTGTATTTGTCTGGTGCAACGTGGCCGCTGGGCGGTCTTAAAACAGCCGCCGGGCTTTGCTTTGCGCTGCGCCGGGTGCAAGATAGGGCCCAGTAAGTCTTAAATAAGGCAAGTCCAGATGAGTTGAAATAAGTTGAAAATAGTTAAGCTTTCAAGGCAACAAATGGATGACAAAGATCCTGCAAAGAAACAATCTGTATTGTATACCCTGTCTCTCTTTAGCTGTCCTGTGACACTTTTAGCTCTGTCCTCTGTATCCACATCCCTGTGGCCACAGGGGTCCGCAAAACAGCGGTGGATCTTTACTAAGTAAAAGTATTAATACCACACTGTAAAAATACTCTTTTAACGCGAGAGTTAAAACGTCAAAATGAAATCTTACACGCTATATTCATGGCAGGCGTGTAGGAGCAGAAACTCTGTACTAAACCATCCAAAACACCAGATCATGGGTTGGTTGAAAAAAAAAAATTAAAAAAATAACTCAAAGTTAGTTCCTTTAGAGCTGTAAAAACTATCCCAAAGGCCGGGGACGAACAATAGATATAAAATATCTTCAGGTACAGTATACGACAATATCGAAATAAAAAAAATAAAAAAGCCTAAAGCATATTCATCATCAGATGTGACTTTTTTAATCTGCCTCACACTCACTCGCTCATCTGCACTCGCTCACAGCAGTTTGGTTGAGCATGGAGGAGGTTGCAGGAGTGGTCCTGTTCCATTTGCAGACATTAGCACAGGGAGATTAATTTGTCCCCTTCCATTAGGTAGGAAAGCGGCCGTCATGGCTGCTCAATTATCCCTTAACAAAAAGAAAAATACACAAACAAACAGGAGCCATCCGAATAATAGGTGCTGCATAAGTGTGTGTGTGTGTGTGTTGCATCATAAGGATGCATAGGTGTGCGGGTATTGTTTGCATGTAGACGCTGGGAGAGGAGGAGGGTCTATGGGTCAGGTGTGGCTGTGGTGTGGTTTTCCACAGTGGCTGACGGCTCATTAATGGCAAAATGTGCATTTTCTGCGTCTAGTATTCGGCACGTGAAATGGGAGCGAAAGAGATGAGGTGAGAGAAAAAAAAAAGAAAAGAGGGATAGAAAGGGAGAACAAGGGGCTGAAGAGAGAAAGAGAGACAGACGTTGCCGTCGTCGTGTTTGGACTTGTCGTCTTCTGCCGCTCTCTCCTCGTTTGTGAGGATTTTCGACTTCATTAGAATTATAATGAACGTCAGCGGGGCTCGCTGAAATATTTTGGGCTCCTTGGAAATAAATGAATACACAAGCAAATCAATTCAAATCTGCCCATTATTGCCTGCTTTCTGGGTTGTGTGAAACATGCATAATGGGGCCACACCATAGTCACACAGCACAGCACTGTATGTTGCAGGCGGACCTCATAACAAGCTAAAAATTAGAGGATCATTTGTCATCATTCCCAACATCGTAACATATTGTAAAATCAATTTCATATCCAGACATCGACGAGCTCGTGGTGGTGTACTGACTGACTGAGAGACACATCAGATTATGGTGGTGGTGTTAACACTACAGCGGAGTCGTGTGGAATGTTGGTATGTTTTTTGTGTGTGTGTGTGTGTGTGTGTGTGTGTGTTTGGCTGTCGTGTTCCGCCGGTGTGATGATGTTGCTGTGTAGTGAGACTCGCTAATTGGCTCACCTGTCTCTCAGCCATCTGGAGCCTCTCAAAAAAAGAGGAAAAAAAAGTCACACCGAGTTGAAACCCAACAGCGTACGCACACGCACGCACAAACACACACACACACACACACACACACACACACACATACACACACACACACACACACACACAGACACACAAAGACAAATGTGGGAAAACGAGCAAATGTAAATGAAACAGAAGTAAGAGCCATGTCACACTCTTGTTATTGAAGGATTTCTGCTCGCAGAAGTGATTTAAGAAACAAAAACAACCAGTGTGGTTCTTTACTCCGAGTAGTATGGTAATCATAGGAACGCTTCAGAATTAACGCGATAATGATTAATTACAGCAACAAACAAGGTTTCTGCTGGGTTGGAAGTCGGTAGTGAGAGCGAGCAACCAATTCATGACAGAATTACAATGAATGTAGAGTATGCAATAATAAGAAATGTTGTATTATAAATAAATGTTGTTATTGTGTGAGCAAAGCACTGGAATGCAAAGAAGACACACCCACGACTTCAGCCCCCCCACCACCTCAAGAGCATCAGCTGGAAAAAAAACACTCCACTATCCCAGAAAACCCTGGGGCACGACGCTATGATAGTGTGTTTGAGCGCACGTGCGTGTGTGCATGCGTGCGGTGATGGCGGGTTGCTTGAGCATGCTCGGCATACCAGCAGCGTTTCAGGAGGATGGGAGACGTGACAAAGCGTGCGTGTGCATGCGCGTGTTTGTGGATTGATTTAGAGCCTACGTCAACGGATCAAAGAGGTCAGGATGTGCGGCCGACAACCATGGTAACCCCTGCCACCGCTGCCATCTTGGGAGAAAATTGTGGCTTATATGATAACAATTATTGTAAGTTATTATATGAAAAAAAAAAGAAAAAAAAAAAGGTCATTTTGTATAAATGATAAATAAATAGTGAGATAGTGAATAAATAATAATCTAAAGATGATTAAATGAAAGAATAAATCAAGTTTTTTGCCCTTTGCTCACACACTGAAATCAAAAAGTATTACACAATTGACAAAAGCTTAAACTCAAGGAGCTCTAAACATTGGCCCAGATGTACGCCACTATAAGCACAATGTCAGCCTCACACGTTTTATTTTACTTTTTTTTTATTGAGCACATAACATTAGTATTATGTATTATTATTATACATAAGGTATACAGCCACAAGTGTATACAAACAAAACACCTAACTTCATAGAACTGTCCATTCACATTAAACACTATTTTTCTACTATATCCTGTTGCAGTAATACGAAGGCTGTTAGAACACACACACACACACACACACACACACACACACACACACTTTGTACTTTTCAAATGCTTTATGTACATTGATTTGTTTTCTCTCTTTTTATTCTCATTTAATTTTTTTGTATCTCCCCTGGCGTACTTGACCTGTTTGTATGTCAGCCTCACGCTGTTTGCAAAACACTAAACACATTAGATACAGAAGTATATCATGATGTCACTTCCTTGCAAATCCAAAGCACATATTACCACACCTATGAGCCAACCTGTGAAACACAGCCATCAGGTGCGCAAACACATGATTGCTTAATTGTGGACACACCAATCAGGTTTAAGCACTATAAAAATGCAGCAGGTAGGTCTAGTATTTTCTCTACTGTATTTTCAGTTTTTTTCAGTTTCAGTACATTTTTCTTTGTTGTTTATTTTTACTGTAATTGTAACCTGTACTGGATATGGTACTGTATGTTTGTCTGTTGTTTGCTGAGCTAACGGTGTCATGCACACTACTGTAGAAGCATGAAAACTTGGACATGTTGTTGCTGGCAGTCTCCATGTTGACATGTTGACTTATTTGGCTATATGGAGAGAAATAAATGATATTTTCCTCGGTCTGCAGCATTGGTCTTGTGTAGTGTTTGGTGAACTTTTTGTATATTTGCACTCTCTCTGTGTACTTCATTTACAGTACTCTAATCACTGAGAAGTGTATTTGCTAAAAGTGTTTAAGGTTAGCAACAGCAGTGTGTAACGGGTTCAAACTGCATTAAGTCATATGAAATACGTTTTTTCATAAATTAGTGTATAGTTTAGTACATAAATTAGTATAGTATAGTTGAGTGTTTCATTTTGCAAAGGGTCGGAGGTGTTCAGCTGATTGGGTGTAGTGTTTTGAAAAACCGGTCCCTGTTTTCAAAATAGTGCTTTAGCAATCGGAAAAAAAAAACTGTAAATAAAAGCTTATAATGAGCTGTAAAAATATATTGTACATTACACATAAATAATGAAAACAAAATGATTAAATAAAATACATAAAGAATAAATTAATAATATCATAGATTAACTACTACTACTACTGTATTATTATTAAATGCAATTAATAATTGCATTTAAAATAGATAAAATTAAACAATATTATGAAAAGGATTATCATTATTATCGCTAATATTGAAGAATCTACAACAGCCAATAGTGTGTGTGTGTGTGTGTGTGTGTGTGTGCAGGTGTGTAATAGTTTTGATTCTCTCAGTGCCCAATGTGTTTCAGGTCAGTGGTCTGAATCACACACAAAGCCACCCCATCCAAGCCACCGTATGTTCACCTGCCACCCAGTGTGTGTGTGTGTGTGTGTGTGTGTGTGTGTGTGTGTGTGTGTGTGTGTGTGTGTGTGTGTGTGTGTGTGTGGTCTGTCCACAAATTGAACCTGTGTCACTCGGAGAGAAAGAAAACGTTACTGAGAGAGCGAGAGAGAGAAGACAGATTGTGAAGAGAAGCTGTCTAAACATCAGTCCAGCTCTCTGCAGACACCCCCCACCCCCCTCCTCCTCCTCCCTCTGTCCCTCCCCGTCGCTAATAGTTCTTCATAATTCATGCGTTTAGATGAAAAATGGATGAACAGCGAGCATGACACCAGCACAGCCTCCCACAATTAAAAAACCCAGTGAGAATTTCAATCCCACTTTTCCCCTGCTGTGACAGAGGACAGAAAGACAGGAGAGTGTGTGACGGTTTGTAAAGGGTCAGTTCACCCAAATCACTGTGCTGTGCGCGATCACGGAAGGCTTGTATCATGTGGACGCGCCGACAGTTGTTTCGTCATTACTCAGAATTCCTCATGGGGGTGGCAGAAACTACGCACTATAGCTTTAAGAGCCCCTTCAGCAAGGCACCAGACTCTGCACACGCATGCGTTTACACCATAGGGATGTACAGCAGCCTGCTGCTGCTGCTGAAGGAACAAGGGACGAGGAAAGAAAAGAAAAGGGAAGAAGAGTGAGATTGGATGGTTTTCAACGTCTTGAGACAAAGATGGTCCGAATCTCAGGCCTGCGAGATCATCAATCGTGTGAAAGTTTGCGTCATTGTCCTGATTGGCAGAACGCGTGACGCATCGTGTTTCACTATTTGTATAAGTTCCGGCGCCAAATGAGCGAATTCCTCCCCGCTGTCAAACGACGGCGCATTTCGTGCCAGTTCTGCTGACTGGGAGAGTGTCTTGCAGACTGCAGCTCTCGTCGGACATTTTCTCACTGGGGGATAAATTAGAGCTCAGGAAGGAGCCTTTAACACTGATAACTGTCACTGGCGAGGAGAGAGAATACTCCAGCCAGTGTGTCTTCTGACTTGCCGTGAGCCCCGTTCATCCTCTCATAAATATTCAGATGTGGGAAATACTGTGGGGGTGGGGGGGTGGAGACAATCGCGGAGGCAATAACGGACGCGGTGTACCAGGACTCCACTTCGTGTGGATCCCTGTAATTACACTCTCTTCTGTCGATGTGTGTCTGGCTCTGTAAACAGGAAGCGTGTGCGCATTTGGGCGTCATACACACACACACACACACACACACACACACACACACACACACACACACACACACACACACACCTGCAGCCCTTGTGCCAAAGAGAAACTTGAGGCCTTTATAGAGCGGTTTGTATCTGTTCCACTCATGAGCCGATGCTATACATATGCTAATCAGCGCTTGTTTACGGCCGATTTGTGCATTTATTTATTGTTGGCGCGCGAGGGGCGGCACAGTAACGTGCTCGTGCGTGCGCCGTCCTCGCTGTCTCAGGAGGTCACGTCAGAGCCAATGGTGGGTTTGCGGCTCATAATGACCGATGCTGAAAGACATCCGTGGAGCCACGCTCGCTAATTATCAGCTGTGTGCCTCCAAAGAACATTATCAGCACAAAGACCTGCAATTATACACACACACACACACACACACACAGTAGAATACACACTCCCTTTATCACCCCTGTTTCCACCATCAACTCTCTCTCCTCCCAAACTGTCTTTTTCTTTTGTCTTGATTGCAGTTGTCCCCTTTTTTAAACTCTAATCCAGGTTGTCCTTCTTTATTTGCCCCTCTTTCATTCTTGACTGCTTTCCTCCGCTCCCTCACGACTCCCATGACTCTCTTCCCTTCATCCCTACTCCCATCTTCCCAGCCTGTTTTCATTTCCTGTCCTCCGTTTATCCATCTCCAGATTCCAACCCTCTTCTCTCTTTTTTAGCTCCCTTGTTTCCACTTTTCCCTCTCTCTTTCTCACCCAATCCCCCCCCCTACTCCCAGCTCCTCTTCCTGGCCCAAAACAGACACTTAAATAACGAGCCGGGTGTCAGTCAAACCGCCGGAGAGCTTCATTAGAGGAGGAGAGAGCACAGGATCAAATTATACGCGCAGTTCTCTTTTGTGTGTGTGTGTGTGTGTGTGTGTGTGTGTGTGTGTGTGTGTGTGTGTGTGTAGGGGATTTTGGGGGGGGGGTCGGCAGCAGCGGTAATGTCGGTGGTGAAGGCAGAGAGGAAGTAAACACACGCTCCGGAATGACGCAGCTGTGTGGCGGATTAGGGTGTAACACACATCGTGTGTGTGTTACACCCTGTGTGTGTGTGTGTGTGTGTGTGTGTGTGTGTGTGTGTGTGTGTGTGTGTGTGTGTGTGTGTGTGTGTGTGTGTGTGTGTGTGTGTGTAAGCTCCTGCGCCAGTCACAGCCTCGCCTGTTTTCTCCAATCAGAGAGAAAAACAAAAGCAAACTATTTTGCCTAATTATTCACAGCCACAGTCGTCGTCTCTTTCTTTTTCCTGACGCGTTTTGCTTCTTCTCCGCCGGCATTCTTTCGCTCGGTGCTTGGATCTTGCTTTTCTGATCTCGGGCTGATTTAGCTGCTCTGTTTGCCTGTGAATACCATCAGGTGTAAGCTTTAGACTGATACTATTTGGGGACTTCATCCTTCAAAATCAATATCATTTAATTCTGTTATGGGACAATGATGCACACTGGAGAATTGATCATCATAACATTTTATCTCTACTTTTCCGGCACTACCAAATTCCCAAGTCCTTATTTAGAAGATAAAGTGATAAAAATGATAGATGTAAAAAGCAAAAGTTGACTCTATAGAGCCATAGAGGTACTTAAAGGACTACATCAGTGGTGTGGCATCATTCAGCCCATTACAATTGCATATTCTTTACATTACTGCGGCGTATCTTCCAAATATGGAGACAGTTTTTAAATGGATTTCTTACCATTAGCCATTAGATCCAGTTCATTTCATTACGGAATGAACATCAGCTCGCAGAGACTTAGAACTATACTTCACATAGATAATCCATCACTGTGAACATTTCGTCACGTTTGTCTTTTTGTTTTGTTTGCCACTGTATTGTTAAAGAAGGACCGCTTTTAAGAGACTGTAGACTGTATGAAAGATATGGAGGTAGCCACCGTAATGTCAACTAGGGCTGGGCAATATATCAATATTATATCGATATCGTGATATGAGACTAGATATCTTCTTAGATTTTGGATATCGTAATATCGAAGTGTCGTCTTTTCCTGGTTTTAAAGGCTGCATTACAGTAAAGTGATGTACTTTTCTGTTACCAGACTGTTCTAGCTCTTCTATTATTTTTACCATTACCCACTTAGTCATACAGTCCACATTAATGAAGATTATTTATCTAAAATCTCATTGTGAAGATATTTTGTTAAAGCACCAATTGTCAACCCTATAATATCGCCACAATAGCGACATCGAGGTATTAGGACAAGAATATCGCCATATCTGATTTTCTCCATATCGCCCAGCCCTAATGTCAACCATTTGTTTGTGGACTTCCATTTTAAAAGCCTCGAATTTGGCATTTTGGCCGGTCGCCGTCTTGGTTTTTTGAAGCCAGAAGTGACCATATTTGGATGGAAGGGGTGGAGCTGGCAAGGAGCAAGGGGTGGATCTGACTGATAACCCGGGGACATCGCCCTGGCAACGACTTGTCAATCACAAGGTAGCCACGCCCCTAAAGCATACTCTGTTTTACCATCTATTTTACTCTAAATGGGACCATCATCTACAAACATCATGTTGTATTGAAGAAGACTAGAAACAGGCGATTGAGACCATAAACTAGAAAGGTCTTTTTCACTTCTACACTTCTATACAATCAGACTTCTTGTAGCAACCAGTGGAGGGCCCCTCTGCTGGCCTTTAGAAAGAATGCAGGTTTAAGGTTTAATTTCCCGATGGCTTCACTTTTTTCGGCCCGGAGGTTGACGCTTGGAAGAGACCAGCGGTTGAAGAAGTATTCCAATCCTTTACTTAAGTAAAAGTTATAGTACAACACTGTAAAAATACTCAGTTACAAGTAAACATCCTGCATTGAAAATGTTACTTAAGTAAAAGTGGGTAGATATCATCAGGTAAATTTAAATAAAGTATTAAAAGTAAAAAGTAAATCCTCACATTTTACTAACTGGAAAAAACTGGATCAAAACAGTTCCGTCAATCAACTGAGTGTTTCATCATCTAATCATTTCTGCTGTAATTGTAGGTCGTTATATTGTTGGGTAGTTTCATATATAATAATACATTGTATTTTATAATCTACATGTGTTTTGTGTGCAAATCTTAATTTGAAAAGTAACTAGTAACTTAAGCTGTCGGATGAATGCAGTGAAGTAAAAAGTTCATTACTTCCCTCAGACAAGTAGCGAAGTAGTAGACGTAGAAAGCGGTACGAAAAGAAAAGACTCAAGTAAAGTACAAGTACCTTAACAGTTGAGTACTTGAGTAAATGTATTAAGTTACATTCTACCACTGGAAGAGACACAGAGATCATAATTTCCTCTACACCTGAAAGTTTGTCTGCTAAGTTGGATTTCCTGATAACATGCTTTGTGAATATAACAATCTTGGGCAACCTACTCTCAAATTTGTGTAATAAGTGCACAAGCAAAGACACGCCGTTATCTCAGAAGAGTCAAAACTCACAACTAATGTACTACTTGGTACAATATCTTTTACATAATATGAACATACTGTGGTTTATTTGTCTTTTGTAATAGATGCAATTTTGCCGGAATACAACCCTTCATTCAAAAAAATACTCGAACAAAAGAGATTCCACTCATCTCAACGACTACTCAGAGCAACGCATGTACACAAATAATCTACTCGGCTACAGCGTGAGAATTCATTGTCACTCAAGCATTATAATCTCACCTTGTTCTTATATGAATTATTGAATTATTTAAACAAAAGAGCTCATTATAATGGTTAATGACCATAATACAGCCACACCTGCTGATGCATTATGGATCCTATACATGCTCATGAGACGTTCCATTATTAGGTCCGTCATCAACACTTGCACCTGTAGTTCCTACTTACTAATATTTAACCCTCATGATGTCCTCTCGACCCGTTTTCAAAACTTCTATATCAGAAATATGGGTTTCTTTTTAACCAAATTACCCAAAAAGTAACTACAATTGCAAGTACTTGATCACTACTTTCATTAAATTTTGGGTATTCCATTTTATAGCATTTGAAAAAAATGTTAATGGTTTCAAAACATTCTCCTGACTTAACTTTGACATACACACGTCTGTGATTATCAAAATAGGTTGCTCTCATAGTAGTCTAAATAATTCATAATTTCAAAATGGGTATAATTTCCCAAAATGTCCTAAAAATAAGTGTAAAATTAGTGGTAATAAGTTGGTGTTAGTAATGTTAGTACATTAGCATTGAAAAACATTGAAAAAAGCACCAAAAGTGCCGAAAAAACAGAAGGACAACAAGTGCATGGTCACCCTTAACAAGGGTTAAGAGAGTTGCAACAGTAAGCATTATCGGATTATAATCCAGATCACAAAGCATTGTAGGTGCACTACAATTCTTTACGAGTGTGATGGTAAATGGTTTCAACAGGTGGAGCGTTCCTACACTCTCCCCCCCCCCCACCATCTCTCCCCATTATGGAAGAAATGGGGGTGCATTGATGGTTTTCAAGGCAGGATATTCATCCTTTCCCTGTTAACTCTGCCTCGGATGAGAAATAGGTGCTGCTATTTTAAGATCGGCCCTTATTTAAACCTTCTCCCTCTCCCCCTTGCTTGATCCGTCGCTCTGTCGCCAAAGGGTTCGGTTTAATGACCCTCCTCGGCCGTCGATCTGAGCTGCGTCACATCTCTCCTTTGCCATTTCTCTTTTCTCTCTCCCTTTATTTCTCTCTCTCTACCCACCAACTAGTCTCATCATCTTCCTCCCACCCTTCCACATTGCCCCACCACCCCCCAACAACACTACCAACACCACTCCAGTGTTGAAGCTAAAACACCCATTGATGTAGTCAGTGTGTTTTGGCCTGAAGCCTAGAGATACACTGCATGCCTCGTTGAGGACGAGACCGAAGAGACGGAGTGTGGTGTTAAAAAGGAATAAATGATGTGAAACAGTACCTTTGTATCGGCCCAGAGAGGTCGCTGGCGTCCTGCCTGCAAGACAAGAAGAACATGATTTACTAAAACGTGAAGAAAAAAAACAAAAAGAAAAAACAAAAAAATTCACTCCTATTCCATGTGAAAGCAGGTAAGCATCTCATTTACACTAACGCAGAACCATTTTTGGTCACTTTACGCTGATGACATTCTGCTATCTATCTATACGGTAAGTGGGCATTGAATGTACGAGCTTTAGTGTGGTTTGCAGAGGTCCACAGGTTTGGAATTTAGATATCAGCAGCTACTACTGATCACATCCAGTATTCTCACAGCGATGGGGACTACACTCTTCAGAAACTGCTTCTACTGAAACTTTACCATTTTACATATGTTTATGGTAACAGTCAAAGATTACGCTTGCATCATTTGTATATGATGCTCCGTTGACCGCTGCCCATTTCTAAACAGAATATAGTCTGGCGCTTTGTAGGTTTAACTTTAGTTAAGCTTTAGTTCAACTTGGAACAATGGAAGTAAAACAGTTGGGTGCCAACGAAGGCAGTGCTTCTGGGAATATGATACAAATCACAAGATACCGGCAACAATCTCACACTCACACACACACACACACACACACACACACACACACACACACACACAGCCATCTAAATAATAAATTGGTCTTGTCTGTCCTTGGGAACAGAAGAGAAACTTGTTCGTTCCACTGGGTTTTCTATATAATTCCCTGCTGTTTCCTTCTCTCTTCTGTTTTATTCCTTCCTCCAATCCTCTTTACCTCTTCCACTGCATGTAAATAAATTGGTCCCCAGACCCCACCACTAGACACTGTGTGTGTGTGTCAGCATTACACTCAATGCGACACAGACACACACAAACACACAATCCTCCAGAGCTCAGAGCTGCAACCGAATTAGCCCGCATTTTATGTCACAGAGGTAAATAAAATAATAATGAACTGCGGTCATTAACCACTGTTTGTGTCACTGTGTGTGTGTGTGTGTGTGTGTGTGTGAGTGAGAGTGCAAGAGAGTGTGAGTGTGTGTGTAAGTGTATTATGATGAAATGCTGAGAAAAAAAAAAACTCCTTGCTCCTCATGAACACAGTGGCCAATCACAGCTATCACCACTTTTTGCATTTCAAAGACACACTCTTGTCTGTTTCATCTCCGACCACAGAACACTCATCCTGTTATCCTTCCCACCACACACACACACACACACACACACACACACACACACACACACACACACACACACACACACACACATAACGATAGCCACCCCTGCTTCAGTCCATTCTCCCCATGGAATGAATTATGAAACAGGGTAAATGGAACATCAAACACACACACTGTTCGCACTCACAGAGTTACACACACACACCTCATATTTTTGAATCTACATACATGTACGACATGTATACATACATGTACATGTACGAGCAAAATGTTTACACTCCACGGCTCTCAGTACTTATTAACTCGCTGCAGCTTCAATGTTACAGTTCCAAAGACCCCTAATAAAACTTCAAAGTAAATGTTATGAGTATGACGACACTAAAGACACAGACAAGCAACCAAGAGCTCCTCTTATTTACTTGCCATAAAGTCGAAGATGATGAAATCCAGAGCGACATGATCTAACATTTAAGACAGGTTGGAAGTTTAATTTGTAGGTTTGGGATTTCAGGAAGTGCAATACTTGCTTGTTACTGTTTGTGTCTAAATATGATCGAACCTGAAACATTTTAAGAAGTCATTTACTCTCATGTTCAATTAAAAAGTCATCTTTTTATCTGACCATTAGGTTGAAATAACTCCACTTCTGTTTTTTTTTCCTGTTTTGACAGTGAAGACAATACAATTCCCAAACAGTGGAATTGCATTAAGAGCATAAGGATGGACATACTTGAGCTTTTTGAAACTTCACTTTAATAATCAAGATTTTTTTTTTTTAAACTCAATGTCAGTGTGTTTTTTCACTGCTATTCCCATTCTTATTTTTTTTTTTATCAAGCCTACCTCTGCCGCACAATCTATGTAATGTTTGTTGTTATATAACGTCCTTTGTGCTAATAAACTAAACCCGTCAGTCAAACAGTGTGGCCTCTGCTGTGACCATGGGAATTTTAATATTTCTTTCTTCGTCTGTTCAGTCACGCTGGCCATCAAACTGCCCCATTCTTCCTTACTTCTTCTAATAAAGCTAGACCGATGACAGATTAAATGCTTCTTTATTGGTTTAGACCATCCCCCTTCCTTATTGGATTACCTCAAAAAAGCTTATTTCATAATGCGTAATTGAGTGTCTCCTTAGACTGTTTGATAAAAACATTACAACAGTACAATAACTTTGTTGCGTTGCTAACATTACCAATGTTCAATGTCCCAATACCCTTTAAAATCCAATTGGGTTACCTCAGAAATGCACTGGCACAAGGTTTTAAAACAAGGCTGTTTGTCTAAGTTCATAACAACTTTAGAGAAACATGGTTTACACAGGACGTTTGAAATGTCTTGAAAAAGCCTTTTCAGAACTCTAAATTACTGCGGGAAATGTATTATTGACTACTGTAGGTCTGAAAAGTATTACCCTTTCAACATTTTCCACTTAGCTGCCCGACTACAATGCCACTTTATTTTGTTGGAAGCTTTCAGATGTGATTTCAACAGTATCAATTGCCCCTTGTTGGTCTGCACAAGTCGAGCCGACACGATTTGGGTCCGAATTGATCACTGGGATGGAAACAGATGGGAAAACAGCGTCCAGGTGGAAACAAGCCAGACGTATGCTTCATGACAGACAGCTTCTTGGCGCCGCGGATGAAGCCGAGCACAAACTCCTGCAGGCGTCTGGCCGCCGCGGGCCTGGCGGAGACGTAAAACGAAGCTGAAATGTGAGGGACTCCTCGAGCGACCGCGCCAGAGCCGTCGCAAAGACGGAGCAGGTGGCAGGACCCGGGCGAGTAACAGGGGCATATTTGGACTCACACACACAGACACATACACACATACAAACACTCTGCATTAGTACTACATGAAGGGAGACGCTACGAGCCAACTGTCACGACACTTTAAACACCATCGATGACAAGAGCATTCCCACGCTGGGAGCTTTTAAAGTGATTTCCCCCCTCACACACACAATATTGGAATATTGGAAGTGACATGGATGCTTCTATTATAGTGTAAAACACAAGATGCCATGTTAAACCATTGTGGGATTGGCGTTAATCCATTATTAATGACGGATGATGATGGTAGGAAAATCAGAGAATGACACATGTACTGCAGTAACCGGGTTAATGTTAAATGTGCATCTGAATTTTCCTGTTGACCTGTGGAAACCAACTTATTTAGGCACAGAGAAGCTATTCTTTTTGGTATTGGTTTCCAATTTAGTCCAATTTTGGGTAACATCTCCAAATTGCTTGTTTTTTGTCTGAATAGCAGATCAAAGCTGAAAGCTAGTCAGTTTACATTTATAACAGAGAAAGGCTGCTTATTGACTGATCGATAATATTCGGCCAGTCTAAAAGGCCCTGAGGGTCTCTCTTTCCCCTCCAAAATTGTTCTCTCCTTCATCATCCTCCTGTCTGCAGCCAATTTGTGAAATTCTAACACTTATTGTTTCAAACACTTCTCTCCTTCTCACCTGCCTCTCACATATACACAACCTGCTTCACATTCTGTACCCACAATCCCCAACCAAGCAACACATCCAAAACACACAGATCTTTAAAAGCCGATAAATACATTCACACACTTGACTTTCACACCCTACCAAGACATCCCACTTCTTTCTTCGTCCTTATCTTATCGCCATCGCAGGTGTGTGTGTGTGTGTGTGTGTGTGTGTGTGTGTGTGTGTGTGTGTGTGTGTGTGTGTGAGACAGCCAGTAGCAAACTGTGCCAGGTTCTTAAGATGATGTCAGATGTGGGCTGCTGGCCCGCCTCCTGATGGATCTAAACTCTCCCATTGGAGGATGCGTCTCGTGGATTGCCGTGCCAAAGCGCTGAAGGGGGGGATGAGGATTGGATGAAATGGAGACCTGAGCGACACCAGCGAGCTGCCATTTCATTAATCATCCTCTGACTGATGCTGCGTTCATGGTGTATCGGCAAAGACACAACGTGGAGTGACTCAATGGTTTATAAAAGCACTGACTCAGATGTGATTGTGATGTGAAACCACCATCAAATCACTTTTAAAGCCCATTGTATGAATTCAAGCTGATGACAGGCTTCCATTCACCGCCAGCGAGGGGACAACAAACTTTCTACTTTCCTATTGGTTACACATGCTAATGCAGCATTGGCATTTCATAATGAAAAATAAACATCAGGATTGTTGATTTCAGTGTGGAAACTATACAAAATCAATGCTATAATAAAACATTATTTCACAGTCTATTCAATCAGCAATTCCAATGGAACTGCTCTACAGATTGATGCTGGAATCGCTGGGAAATGGCCATTTCACTGCAATACGCAGCAGTAAAACTGAACATGTGTGTGCTATAAAAAGGGCCTCAAACAAGTGCCGCAACAGGCTTCGTTTATTCATTCTGTGTGTGTGTGTGTGTGTGTGTGTGTGTACAAGCAAGTGCACGAGTGTTAGAAGGGATGCATGCGTTCATGCATGCATGTGTGACATATTGAGGACATTTAAATGCAGTGAGAGAAACGACCTAGAGAGCTACAGGGTGAACAAAAGGGAGAAGTAGGAGTAGGGTGTTAGGCCTCATTTACTTCGTGATATTTAAAGGGTATGCAGGCTGGTCACAGCGCACACACACACACACACACACACACACACACTATGTGTGTCTACATGTGTGTGTTGCTTTGTGACCACTGCAAATCGTACAACAGCTTCAACTCAGTGAAGGAGAGACTCCTGAATCATCCATCATGCCTCTGGGGAGAGAAGAGAATACCTCCCCTCTTTTTGTCTCTCCCTCCTCCTCCACTTTAATAATAACCCCCCCCCCCATATCCACATCCTGCCCCCCCTCGCCTCCCTTTTCTCTCCCCCCCATTTAATAACAGCGCTACAGATCAGCTCCATTAGCCCAGACCTCCTCACACATGCAAATGAGGCTGCCGTTATGGAGGCACACATCACGCATTACTGATGGCGCACTCCCCGACCTGTCACTGCTCACAACACAATTTTGGAAGATGCTGCTGAGATGTACATGTTCCTATTTTTATTATATATATATATATATTTATTTTTTTTTGAATATGTTCAAAATAAAACTAAAACAAAAAAAACAACAAACTTCACAAATGTATGAGAGAGAGAGAGAGAGAGAGAGAGTTTTACAACAGTGGCTAAATTGAGATGCATTAAAGGTGCTCTAGGTAGGATTGTGAAGATCCAGGCTTTAGCCAAAGAATTTGAACATCGACAACTTCTCAGTCCCTCCCCCCCTTTCTACTAAAGCCCAAAACAGTCTCCTAAGCCCCTCCCCCACAAGGGAGAATGAACGTGTGTGCATGAGCAGTTATTGACACACAGTTAGACACCCCCCATGGCCCTGATTGGTGCATCTGAACAGGGAGCGGTGGATTTTTGCAAAAAAAAATTTAAATGACCTGCTTCATGTAGTTCTACTGGAACATAGGGTCAGTTTCAGCAAATATGACAGAAAGTTAGTTGTATAAGTCTTACCTACTGCACCTGGATGCAGTAGGTGGATCTGGATACGATGCCAGTGTGTGTGGAGCCAAGAACAAGGCCATTACAGGGTGGCCGGATGATGACATTGTGCAAAGTGAACATGGAAGGAGGATGAAAGGTCGGAGGAGACAGGATAGAGAGGAGAATTAGATGTGAGAAGTAGGGCCGCATAAAGAATATTCAGCATAAAAGGTTAATTGTGATTAACGTTTTTTTATTTTTTATTCATGTAAACCATTTTTAAAAGGCCTCCACTCTTGTAGTTGGCACTGTGGTTTCTAGTCTTAGGGAGGATATTTGGACACAGCTGTTTTTGCGTTTTTTTTCCAATATAGTCTGCAGTCAAACCTAATGGAACTGCACATTTTTAACAAGCTAGTGAGTTTCAGGATAAGTCACATAATGTTCAACTTTTAGCAATAGACTAATAGTCTGCATTTAGTTTTTGTTACGATGCGGTGAATACAGGTAACATAGGAATTGTTGATTTATTGAAGAAATATAGGCTTACTAGCAGAAGTAGGTAGACAGGCAGGTTCAGGTCCATGTAAAGGGGGCAGAGTAACAGAAGCCCCAAAGCAAGAAAACACAGGAAAAAAAGCAGCATAGCAACTATGATGGTCTGGCAGGGAATGAATGGAGGAAGGCTGGTATATGAGAGGCTGATGAGGGAATAAGATGCAGGTGAGCAGGTGGGTGGGGAAGGTGAACAGGTGTGTAGATGCGTGGGGCAATCATGTGATGGTGGAAGGAAGGAAAGTTTGGGGGCACCTGGTGGACGGATAGAAAAAGGGTAATGTGACTGGAGAGGAGAGACGGAGAGACAGACAGTGACACGTTGACTCATATTTAGAAACATAAATCAGCCTGGGCCTCAACATGCTGCCGATTTAATGGCATAGGTGAGTTTTTGGACAGCACTCCATTTTGATAGAATTCATTGTCACACAACGCAATACATTCTATCAAACTGGAGTGCTGTCCTAGTAGCTTTATTCATGATTATTCATTTTTAGGATCTACAACCCAGCCTTCGGATAACCTAAAGATAGACGGACGGAAAAAGGTAATGTGACTGGAAAGAAGGGACAGAGAGACAGACAGCGAAAAGTTGACTCATATTTAGAAACGTAAATCAGCCTGGGGCCTTAACATGCTGCCTATTTCATGGCAAGCATGATCTTAAAAGCTTTAGTGCTTAACTTTTTGATATTAATGAACGTCCGTTACATTAAAGCCATTGCAAAATGAGTTGCTACAAAGCTAATTAAGACTATCAGCTCCACACAACTCTCTTAATGTATTTGTCAGTATGGCTGTGTTTAGAAGATTGTGTCGTCCTGCGACTTTCGCGTGCAGAAATTCGAGCGTAAATAATGACCTCTTCTGAAGAGTCCATCATGTTTTTTTAATCCTCCGTGTCCTCCATGGCTACTGGCAACTGCGTGGAGGAGGGGTGGGGTCTGTGCGCGATCACGGAAGGCTTGTATCATGTGGATGCGCAGACAGTGTTGTTGTTAGAATTCCTCATGGGGGGCAACAGAAACTATTCACTACAGCTTTAAGACACCTCCTAACAAATTTAGAAAGCCATGACATTGCACTATAAACCAAAGTATTGAATTCAAATTGCATTTGGAACAGTCGTCAAGTTAAATTGCAGTGGAGCATCCAACTGACTAGAGGTTTGATTGGTTGCATCATTGTAAGGGGGTGTGGTGTACAAGTGGATGGATGGATGGATGGATGGTTGGATGGATGGATGGATGGATGGACGGTTGAGGGATTCATGTCAGGATCAGGTTAAAACAAATGCTCAATATGTCCGAATGGAAACATATCTGAGTGCTACAGATGAGACTAATAGGGAGCCTCGATCCTGTCCTGCTACCTTGTTAGCCTTGATGGATGTGCAACATAATTCAGCTAAAATGATGGTTTGTCATAATTGGAAATAATTAAGGCTCTGTTGTTGCGACATTGTTCAATCTGAAGCTTTCATTAGCAGGTTCGATACCAGGCCACTTGCTTTTGTCCACTTGTGAAATGGAAATCAGTCATGTCCTTATCCGCCCTCTTGTTGCTGCTCTTTCAAAACCACAGATTTGATGAATAAACTTCACTTCCCTAAACAATCATTCCTGGCAGCCAGTCTGTGGTTACTTAGCGCCAAGTCCCCCCGGTGACAAGCGATAGATCTGATATGTTGGCCTTTTATGAGGTACCATAAAAGGCCAATATATCAGATCTATCGCTGTCCATGTGAATGTTAGAAGAAGCTGGGGAATAAATCAATATCATGAATGCCAGTTCATCAGACGGAGGGGTAGCTCAGACGGAGGAATCTCAACCACTAATCTCTTTAATAGGCTGATATTACATTTTAATCCCAGTCTGATTCCTTCACTCTTTTCGTTCAGGCTGTCTGCCAAATGCCTGTCAAGGAGTGAGGGGAGGAGGACAGTAAATAAGGAAGGACAGGTATCCAAAGAAAGGGGGAGAGCATGAGCCAGACAGAAAAAGGAGAAAGGTGGAAGAGAAGTAGTAGTAGTAGTAGTAGAAGAAGAGAAATGGTACGTTTATGGAGGGTTGTGGCCCGCTGCCATTTCAAGTCTGAATTTACAGTGCGGGGTTGATGGACTGTGAGAGACGGAGAGGCAATAAAGTGATGCTGATGAGAACTGAGGACAAATTGATATGATCATAACATGTCACATTAAAGACAGGCCTGCCATCCATCAACATGATAAAAGGCCTCCTTTGTTCAAACACTAACACCATTGCCATTGATCTCAATGCTTCACTTAGCCAACCGCTAACCATTTATGATAACTATCATTATCCAGTTATGAGGAATGGTGACAATCTATCAGTGCTATCGTTAAGTCCACAACAGAAAGATAACCCTTACTAATTCATTGCACTGACTAGCCCTTACAGTATATTGTATGGGGATTAGGTAGGAAAAAATAATTATTTCCTTTAGTTTTTCTCATTATGTCATACAATAATGGAATGGTGATGAAATGAAAAAGTGGGAGGAGAGGATGTGTAAAGACCCACAGTTGTTAAGAATGATTTGAAGAGAAAATGTTAACATGAGGAGGAAAGCACTCGCACAAGTTTTTTTCCTGTGCTAATGGGTTCAGAGAGAGACAGAGAGACAGAGCAGAGGAAAAGCAGCATTGATGATAACACCAAACATGCTTTTAAATCACCCTTGAGCAAATCAGTAAATCAATATCAATTAGGCTGTGAAAGAGCCCAAATGGACAACTGGCTTTGTTTTAACTAATGAAGTCTGTGGAGAATCCAATCAGTCCTGCACCCCCCCCCCCTCACTCTTTACTGCCACCCCCACTTCTCATTACCACCATGACAGTTTGGGAAAATGCACACAGACAGATACAGAAATTTCAGAGGCACTTGTGATTTCAAACAATCATTTGTGTCTGCATTAGTGATTTCTTAATTATTTGTTTTTTATATTGCCCAGCAACTACCACTGACCTTTAATTTGATGAATATTATAGAGATTGATTGAATATTGATCTACTCAGACCAGGTTTCACAACAAGGCATCAATGTGTATTTCACTGTCTTGTTATAAAACATTTCCAAACACAAATTATGGTTATTAACCGGGTGCGATATGCCAAAACACTTGTTTCTGAACTTCAATATTCAGTGGAAAATAATCTCAAAATAAAACTGCACAACGTGATGTCAACATAAAACAAGCCGGGGAGCGGAGTTCACATCTACTTTAACCCAGGAAACATTAGTTTGTTCCTCGGGAGTGTTTTAATCCAAACCATGATTTCCTAAACTCCTCTATCATCCATGGCCCCTGAAAGGGCCGTTATTTGGCGATGCCTGTACCCAGCTCACAGTCACCTATTGGTGGACTAACAACTGCTGCTGGTAGGGGGTACATTTAGACCGAAAGCAGAAAATCCATGTTATGTTCTACTTTACAAAATGAAATAAATGTCAGACTTCTTCTTTGAAAACAATTAGTTTTTAGAAATGTCTCATGATATATTGTCCCTAGAAGTGTTTTATTCAACTTTTGTTTTTTGTTAAAGAAGGAAAAGAAAATCGCAATACTCAATACTATCGAATCGCAATACTTCTAGAATCACAATAAATAAAAATCGCGATACAAATCGTATCGGCACCCATGTATCGTGAAAGAATCAATTAGGGACAAAAGCATATGGGCCCAGCCCTAACTGACAATAAAAGGAATCAGTAGTTAGTAGAATCAGTCTAGTTTATTATTAATTGGGTCTTAGCTATGGACATAATTTCTATTGGTTAATAGCTTAGACCTTTGGAACATGGCAACATCGCTAAACAGTCAAAGAATTCCAATTGAGGCAAGAAACACGTGCAACCAATGGAACAGAAATTGTGGAAAAGTTTGAGAGTATATGTCATTGCTACAATGACTTGGATATAATCTTCACTGAGTGACACACTAACACACACACACACACACACACACACACACACACACACACACACACACACACAACTACATTCCCAAACTCACACACGCACACACATCATCCCTGGCAGGCAGCAAGCAGCGAGGCTGCTCAGGGTTGCCATATCATTTTAAACATCCATCAGCTCAGCAGAGATATCATATTAGCTCCTCATCTGCATACGGTGCAGACAGAATGACAAACTAGAGAGAGAGAGAGAGAGAGAGAGAGAGAGAGAGAGAGAGAGAATGCTCTCCTTCGTTGCATCTCTTACATGGCTGCCTTTCACCCCTCCGCTCCCCTCTTGGCTCCTTCTATCTCCTTATCCCTCCCTTCTAACCTCTTAAATTGGATCAACGCTGCCGGCGGCGCATGTGCGAATGTGTGTGCGCGCATTGTTGCGGTGTAATCACATCTTTTAAATGGAAAAAGGGGATGAATCTCAAGAGGAACGATGACCACTGGGCCCATATCTGACTCTCCATTCCCCCCCACCCCCCTCCCCACTGGCTCCTTTTTGTATCTCCACATACTCCATCACACTCGCTTTCACTGAGCAATCTAAGACTCTCACCAACTTTTCTTCCTTACACCTTTGACGCTTTTTACCCTCTAACTTTCTGCCCACAACTCTTCAAACTTTTGAAACATTGTGTCGCTGCAGTTTTATACTTTCAGCCATTTTATTTTTGGGACAGTGTCGGCTGTTCTATTTGTCGATGCTAGACCGTGGATTATTAAGATTTTGACCCTGGCTTAGTATTAGACCACAGAACTGGCTGTGTTTACATATGTACTATATTTGTCATCTGTAGTATGAGCAAGACTATTTAGCATTTTATAATTGTGTAAAATGATACTATCCCCAATTACCCTGTTTATATTGCAAGCCATGGCCACTGAAAACAAATATTCGCAAGCATGATTTTCCAATGACTTTGACTTTCCACAAATATGTGCAAGTAGCCCTTGCTATGAATTAGTGATGTCAAAGCAGGAGTTTTCCATTAGCTGTCAACACCTGTTGTGATACCACTGAATGGGGCGTGGCTAGGAGTGCTCTAGTGCAGCCATCATTTTCTGCCAATGAAACACAGCCGTCAAGCTCCTGGAAAACAGTGAATATTGTGGACTAGTGGGAGTGAACATAAACTCTAACCAAAAAAAATAACCACACCTTTGTCTCTTTGTCTCCTATCGAATAAGGCATTCTTCCACTTCTTAACTTGTGTGTCAATGGTTTACACTTTAGAATAATTGCTCACTCACTGTGTTACCAAAATCCGGTTTAAATTAAGGAAGCAAAATGGTAAAAATGATCACTGTGTCTTTACTGTTTTACTACTTATGACTTGAAAATGTTCACAACATTGATTTTAATGCAGCTTCACTAGCCCTCCAAAGACTAACCATGACCCAAATCGCTGCACGTGATGTGTAGTTTTCCCAAAATGCTGCTTTTTCATGTTTTTTTTTATTTATTTATTTTTTGTGTTTTTTATCGTTTACATGTTTTTTTCACACATCATCAATGTATCATTAAACACAATTTCATAAGGTGCAATGATCATATATGAGCCACGTGAAATGGGGAACCCCAAAAAAGCTACTAAAAGCTTTTCGGAGGGGGCCCGATAACAATAAACAACAACAGATAATATACAAACCAAAACTCAATTCACCATAGACACAAAAATAAACAATACAAAATACAACAAAATACAGCTACTTAGACATACTTAGACTAACAGAGACAAATACTACAAACAGACGGTCCCAGCACAAACTATAGCATTTCAAAAATAATCAACAATAATATGTTATGAGCAATTTTTCCTTGAGACTTTTCTTGAAGATGGAGACAGAATACGACACTTTCAAGTTTTCCTCAAGCTCGTTCCAAATCTGCGGTCCCCTAAAAACTATACTCAATCTCGTACACTTCAACCGTCGTTTTTTGCCAGTGATTAGGTGTTTTTTCCTTGTGTCATTAAGTGTGCAGAGGATGACTGATTGGAATAAGCACACACAACGGTAGTTTAACCTATGTATAACCTGGAATATCATGCAGGCATTCTGAAGGACATTATATTCGGCAAGCCTTAATAAACCCAGACGATGAAATAAAGGACGAGTGGGGGTATTGGGCTCAGACCACGTTAATGCCCGTATGATTTTTTTCTGTAAAAATTCTGTTTGTTTTTTTCAAATGGCTGGGAAACGTGCTGGTAGCCAATGCTAGACTTTGCTGTATGTAGCGAGGGCTCCCTGGGAAGCATTAGTGATACTGAGTAAAAAACCCTGATGAAATGAAGTAAATTGAAAAAGAAATTGAGTTTCATAATGATGTTTACTCTATGCATAAAAAGAACATGGGTCCTTTGGCAATATACAGAAACCTGTGAGAACACTTTAAGTAAAAGATATAAGATGAGGTTTTACATAATTCTATTTGACGCAACTTTATTTATATTCCTTTTTTTTGTGTACTGGAACTGGCTTTTGATCTGTTTCAGTTTCATGTACACCTCTAACCCCTAATTTCCACCGACTGCGTAACGGCTGTGGATCCGCTCTGGAACGGCGGTGGATTCATTATGTTTCCATTAATGTCAACGTGTGTATTTCCACTGACTGCAGAACGTCTGCGTTCCGACTGCGTCCCAGCTCCGGCGGTCCGCAGCCCTCCGGAGCAGATACGCAGAGCTTCTATTTTTGCCGGACACCGGACAGCTCCGCAGCAATTCAGCACACGGCAGATAGTGCGGCACAGGAAGTCGAGCACAGAAACAAAATAAAACATCCGGTTAATTTTCAAAATAAAATACACCGTGCTCACGGCGGATCATATTTCCCTGCACTACACCTTTTAAACACAGCACAGAGTTGTTTCCTTTCTACTCCTCTGGATGGAAACTAACTGTTGTTGGTTTTGTGGTTCTATTCTACCTGAATTCGCGAGATCTCGTGGGTCCTCGTGACTTCAGCTGTCAGTCATGGCCGCAGCCGTTACGCAACAAATCCGGACCTGGTGGGTATTGACGGACGGCGGAGCACGGAGCTGATACGCAGCGGAGCCGGTCCGCAGCCGTTCCGCATTCAGTGGAAATCCAGGGTTAGCGTCTTCACAAACCTCGTCATAACACAAAGTACAGAGCTCTGAAAATCCACTTTGACCCGCCCGTCCTGAACCCTAAATTCTCTCTCTTCCCCTTCTGTTTGTGTTTCTAAGTCTGTCTCTCTCATTCGCCCCTTCCTGCCTTCCCCAAATGGTAAGTGAAGAGTAAGGAAGGGCGAGAGGGAGGGTGTCACTCTCGCCCCACCCCCGTTCAAGACACAGACAACAACACTTGAGAGTGAAAAGGCGATATCACAGAAAACTAGAACAATACTCAGGAATACACTGGTACACAACACCGTGACAATAGCTCAGGATGCTGCAACACAACAGGGAGAGAGAGAAAGCGAGAGAGGGATGAATGCAGGAGTATCCTCAGATCTGAAGGCAAATCCCCCTTGGTGGTAGTTCTGCTCGAGCGGCTGGCACTGACACATGAATATTTCATACTGTTGATGTTTAAATCCCATCATTTGTGATGTGGCGTGTGAGCGTGCGTGGAGATTCATTGAAATGAGGAAGAAAATGTATGCGTGTACATGTGTGTGAGAGAAAGAGTGTGTGTTGATCTATAATGCATAGTTTCAGTAAGTTCACTAGTGATACGGTCTATTGCATCTGTATTTCAGTATTGTGAAAGAAGTGGACGTGCCCGTTAGTGTTTAGCGTGCACGTTGCGCCTTGAAGTGCAGATTGCCCCGTGTTAGCTCATCCATATGCAGCACAGGCCGTGACAAAAACACAGCGAGTGACATGCATACACACATGAATATATGTCCGTACATTGACATGCCGAAGAATGCTTACAGCTCGAGGTTCTCCACTCGGGTCAAGTCAGATGCTATGAAGCCAGTTAGTCAACCAGTTTCAGAAACTAGTTCACGGTCTAGTTTGTACAGCACAAAACTAGAACATAAAGGCCTCGTTTCCAGCAGGCGGGAGGGGGGCCTGACACACCAAGACGTCGTCGGGCCACAGTTGAGCATCAGGGGCCGAACATCGCCCATAGTTTCTCCGTTGTGTCCAGCACATTTGGCTTCAGCTGGCCCTTATCAGTGGCTGTCGGTTAGACAGCCGTTTGATTGCTTGTTCAATATCCAATAGGTGACTTCTCTTTTTCAGTCATGGTTTGGCTCAAAGATGTCAAGAGGTTTATGTTAAAACCAGGCTCAATTGGTCGAAAGAGTTAGACATTTACTAGGTTTCATATAACATTTTGCATTTTAATGACTGTATTTTAAAGCTTCACTTTTTGATATTAATGAACGTCCGTTACAGAGTTGGGGGGGTGGGGGTGCGCGACAGTTTTGTTGTCATTACTTCGAGTTCCTCATGGGGGTGGCAGAAACTACGCACTATAGCTTTAACAAGCATGTGCTTTATATTGAAACACAGCTACTGAAATACAGTGTTAGTTTTGAACCATCATAGTCACGCAACAACACAAACTAACTAACCCATCGATGCAGTGGTAGACCAGCAACTACTGTGTAAAATGACTGTTTTTCTCAAAGGAGTCTGGTGGCTTTGAGGAGAGCAGAGATAACGGCTTCAGTTCCCCGTCGTAAAGGGCTGTCTGACAGCAAGGTAAAGCGGTGAAGATATTCTATAGCTTATACTTAAAGGTCCTATGACATGCTGCTTTTTGGATGCTTTTATATAGGCTTCAGTGGTCCCCTAATACTGTATCTGAAGTCTCTTTTATATAGGCCTTAGTGGTCCCCTAATACTGTATCTGAAGTCTCTTTTATATAGGCCTTAGTGGTCCCCTAATACTGTATCTGAAGTCTCTTTTATATAGACCTTAGTGGTCCCCTAATATTGTATCTGAAGTCTCTTTTATATAGGCCTTAGTGGTCCCCTAATACTGTATCTGAAGTCTCTTTTATATAGGCCTCAGTGGTCCCCTAATACTATATCTAAAGTCTCTTTCCCAAAATTCAGCCTTGGTGCAGAATTACAGCAACTGGAGCCAGTCTCACAATGAGCTTTCCTTAGGATGTGCCATTTCTGTGTCTGTAGCTAATGAGGAGGAGAGAGGGGGGCAAGGTGGAGGGTGGGGGTGTGGCCTTGACCAGCTTGCGGCCACGGTTGTAACTCTATTTCCTCATGGGCCAAATTCTCTGGGCAGCTGTGGGCGGCGGGCAAAGCAGAGAAAGGGGAGGTAACCTTTCCCCTTATGACGACATAAAGGGAAGATTCCAGATCGGCCCATCTGAGCTTTCATTTTCTCAAAGGCAGAGCAGGATACCCAGGGCTCGGTTTACACCTATCGCCATTTCTAGCCTCTGGGGAACCATAGGCAGGCTGGGGGAACTCACATTAATGTTAAAAAACCTCATGAAGTGAAATTGTCATGCCATTGGACCTTTAAACTGATATTGATTTTTTTAGGTGTCTAAAACGCGTTTAGCTGCTGCCCCCCTCCACAGCAGGACATTGCTTAGCTTCCGTGTCAGTACTCCTGCCTGCTTCTCCAAACTGACCACCATCTACTGTAGCTAATACACTGACTATGGAGAAGTACCTCATACAACCACACTTAAAAAATCTATCCCTTTAAAGCAAAGGTTATATGCAACCTTGACATCTAAAACCCTTTTTCTTTTTAACCAAATTTAGGGATGACTTGACTTAAAACGTTTAATAAGTCGCTATTTGCCAGTGTATGTTTTTTATAAGATTTGCGTGGTCCGTTTGGGTGCACAAATGAGTATTCTGTGACTTCTTTTTTGTCAAATTACAGATTCACAAAGGTCCCTTTTGTGGTTTGCTTTGGAAACAGATCTAAAAAAAACAGAATGTTTTTTGAGTAAAAGTTAGCACACTCCCAATGTATATAATATATAACAATATGTAATAAAAAGCAGGCGTCGATGATTGTAGCTTTCAAAGTCTTATAATAAAATTTTGCAGTAGTCACTTTACTTTCACTTTACTTAGGGTCAGAAAAAGTGCTGAAGATAAGCCATGAAATAAGAACATTTTATAGACTAGCATGAAATAAAACGTGTAATAATTATTGGTCTTGTTTTGGTTGCATCACTTGTGAGCTTCCTACCAATTAGTAAATCCATTAGGTTGTATTAGTAGATTATGGTTGTATTAACAGATCAATTTATCTTTCCACTCTCACTGGGCTTCAGTCTACATTAAAGAGCTACTCAAAGCCGACCAGACCATTTCTCTTCCTCATCGCTCAGGCTCATTACTCCATCTCTCTTCCTGACTAGGTCTCTCCCTGTCCCCCCCCTCCGGTGTCATTTTTTCCAGGTAAGCAAAATGATCAAACCCAGACTCTCCTTTCTGACTTCCAAATGCACAATTTCCTGGCTAATAGAGTGTACTCAGAAATGACTAATCGAATCGGAGCTACCAGGAAAATTAATTTACCATTATGTTCTTCCAAAATTGTAACAGGGAGGGCCGGCAACCTTGTGTAGTACCGCCGCAGGGGAAAGTAAACAATTAGGGAC
This sequence comes from Sander vitreus, assembly GCF_031162955.1. Lineage (NCBI taxonomy): Eukaryota > Metazoa > Chordata > Actinopteri > Perciformes > Percidae > Sander > Sander vitreus. The sequence goes on along the minus strand of NC_135877.1, from coordinate 20,213,068 downwards.
TCGGTGACTAATGAATTCTGTGATTAACAAGTGTGTCGGAGGTAAATCTCGACAAGACTAACACACACGTGCCAGCACATATGTACAAACAGTCACACACTCACAGGGTAAGGCGCTCCTTATAAGCAGCATTCATGGTTGCTTCCAAATCCTTTTTTTTCCCCAACCGCCAACATTCTTACCCTGCATGGTTAAGTGAAATAGCTGGCATATCCACTCACAGATTAAGACTGATAGCATGTGTAAATTCTAACAGTGTGTGTGTGTGTGTGTGTGTGTGTGTGTGTGTGTGTGTGTGTGTGTGTGTGTGTGTGTGTGTGTGTGTGTGTGTGTGGCAAGAGAACCAAGATAAGGCCAATCTGGTTTGTATCACAGTCTCAGATAAAGAAAGAGTGTGGTGAGGGGAAGATAGCGGAGCGCTGCAGAGGGATGGCACCTCAATGGTCATCACAAGCTGAAAGCACCCCCACATCAGGAGAGATTCACCGTGTGCAAACAAAGCTCATGATGAATTTGTCCAACAAAAAAAAATTCAAATAATAAAAGGATAAAGAGTCCGTTCTATACACTCTGCTTCTATCTGCAAGGCTCTATTACGTATATACAAAACCCAATGGACCGAGTCTCATCTGGGGAGCGGGTAATGATAAATATAGAGGGAACATTAGGATTAGATGAGTGTGTGTGTGTGTGTGTGTGTGTGTGTGTGTGTGTGTGTGTGTGTGTGTGTGTGTGTGTTCAAATTCACAAAGCAAAGGCCACAGGCTTAATTGAAGGGTGTAGTGGCATAGTGATAAATAGAAAGAGACAGAGCAGACATGTTTTGTGTTACTCTGTGCATGTGTGTGTGTGTGTGTGTGTGTGTGTGTGTGAGAGAGAGTCCCTCAGTGATATAATGACTCCCCAAGGGAGCAGGACCCGGGGCTGAGGCTCCCTTCTGACTCCCCCTTGTCAGCTGGGAGGAGGTATGGAGGAAGAGGAAGAGAAAGAGAGATGGCGGCGAAAGAGAAGAGGATGGTGGCGACAGCTGTCGGCTCCTCGGGACAGTAATTGGTTGGATGAGAGAATGAGTACACACACATTCACTAACACACACACACACACACACACACACACACACACACACACACACACATGCATGCACCCAGGGCTGCACATGCGCTAAACCAGACACCCAAAATCAACGGCAGCACTCCGAGATGGTCATTAGCCACATCCCACCTGGCACAAGCACTCTGCCACCCAACCCTCGCACCCACAGGGTGTTTCCTGGTGGCACAGAGCAAAAGGTTTGCGGATGAGGAGGAAGGGGCGAGGAGGGTGAGGTGGGCTTATTCGGCGTGACACCTCCAGTCACATCTCAGTAAACAAGCCATCGAACCCCCACACCCGAAACCCGGCGCTGGAGTGGCAGCTCTAAATCACACATGACAGCTTGACTGACAGGTCGGTACGGACAGAGGGAGGGATGGAAATAAGAAAAATAATAAGCTGTAATATTATCCAGACAGGAGAGAAGAGGAGAAAGGGGGAGGGGGGGAGGGGGAGCTGATGTGAGGAGATGACCGTGGCAGGAGTGAATGCAGAAAAAATAAAACAACATGTTGAAGCCATGACTTCCAACATCAAGCACATGAGAGTTTCATTCACACTTTATTTTGTGACTTTGTGTGCAGATATTGAGGCAAATGAGCGACAGTAAGCAGGAGGGTCTCCACTTTTCTTTAGTTTCGTTAGTTCTTTTCATTTTTCAAAAAGAAACAAAATATCATTTTTAGTTAGTTTGTGTTTATTTTGAAAATCACTACTGATACATCAACATGGCTGATATTAAAAGTCAACCTGGCTTATCTTACTGGTATCTGCATATAGGTCATTACATTTTTACACTTAAAAGGTCCCATGTGACGCTCCTGTTAGGTTCATACTTGTATACTCCTTTTTTTGGTTTCTAATAGAACATGTTTTACATGCTTTAATGTTCAAAAAACACATTATATTTCTGATACTGTCTGTCTGAATATACCTGTATTCACCCTCTGTCTGAAACGTCTTGTTTAAGCGCCTATCACTTTATGAAAAAAGCCCAGTCTGCTCTGATTGGTCAGTGTTTCCGGGTCTTTGGCATCCGTCTCTGCACCATCACCACACCCGGGGACCTTTAAAATTTTAAATAGCGCTTGTTTACCATCTATGTTCAAACTTAACACGTTACATAATTCATGCACATGATAGCATTTCATGCACAATAATGAATACTTTGTTGCCACAGAATCCATCTTGCACCCTTTAGTAGGATGGTTAGTTGACAGAGAACAGAAAACTGCACTTAAAATGTGTCTTCTTTAATACATCAGTGTGTCCGGTTATGTGACTACCACGACATTTGTGGTACTTTGCAGAAAAAACTATCCTCATAAGTACCATTTATCATTTTTCCTATCCCAGAGGTGTTTTCCAGGCTGTATGGAAAAGCCTTTGAAATAACACTGAGACCACCACCATGGTTTTAATATTTATGATAAAACATATCAATCATCATATCATCATCTGTCTTACTGGGTGTGGATGATAGGACTGTCCCATATCTCATTTTTTTTTAAAAGCCAGCGCTGTCATCAGTCAAACCCTAGATAATAAAGTAACTGGAAAAAGAAACTAGTCCTTTGTGGAGGGCAGGAAAAAAAGAGGGCAGAGGATACAGAAGATGAAGAGGCAAGAAATGGAGAAATGGAGGAAGAGGGGTTAAAAATGTGAGTAGAGGAGAGGAGAACGGGAGGGGGGGGGGAATTCAATATATTTTTAATCTAGCGGATGTAATCAGATTATGCGTCTGCCAGGAGCGACGTATTTCATAAGGAATAACCAGTTTCGGGGATGGAAGGGGAAGCGGAGTGGCGAGGAGGAGCGGTGGAGACGTGCACTTTGGCTAGCCGATCTACATCGACACTGACAGATTCTAATAAATGCGCTGGGAGGCGCCCGGAGAAACACAATGCCGTGTAATCATTTTATCATGACAAACCGGAATTCCAATGCTGTCCCATGTGAGCTCAGCCGGGGGAAAATTGAATTAACTGTGAATTGCTCATGCTTGGGGAATGGGGAAGAGGGGGAAAGGAGGATCGGGGGGGGTGGGGGGAATAGACAGAGAGTAAGTAGAAGGAGGAAAAGAAGAGAGGAGGATTTGGCCTGGTTTAGTTTTGGCAGCGTTTCTGGACTCTTGGGGCTCAGACGGTTTCACAGAGGGGCTCTGGTTTCAGCAGCTTCAAGCTAACGACGCTAACTCTGTGATCCAATACTGACACACTCAAACACAGCATGACTTAGCAGTGCAGAAAACACATCACACAGCCGTTGAATGAGACGTAGACGCCCTCAAGTATCTGACGGAGGGGACTATTAAAACAATCACACACATCTGCTAACACATGTTCAACCACTCTCCTGCTACGCGTACAGGTGGTAGTAATACTGAGCTTGTGAGGAACTTCCAACAGCTACATTTATTCCCCAAATGACAATAACATGCAGGTTTTGAGAAGATTGGCACATGGGCAACCACATAAGCCAAAGTTATCCTTGTGGCTATGGTAAATGATTGCCTACAGCTGCCAGTCAAATGACTTTATTGCAGTACCAGTCATGTAACATGCCACTTTTTAGCTGGTAGATTGCTCCTCTTAAGAAAGACCAACTTGGTTAAGTACCAAGCAGTCCTGTAATTACTGTAACCAGACTACTTTCTCTAAATCATTTGCACAGCCTTATGGGTCTGCAGCCCAAAACGTATGATTGTACATGATGGCTGCACATGGGAACACGTTGGCGTAGGCAGACACCCAATGTAGCTGTGTGACCATGTGCGCATCAGCTGTTGACCCTGCTGTGTGACTGGAGGATATCTTAACACAAGCCTTTAGAGCGCCATGCCAACAGTACTCAATATCCAAACTAAAACAAGAGGCCCTGCTCGGACTTATTATTTCAATGATCTCATATGGCGCTGAAATTCAATGCATCCATCTTGGTTTTCCCAAGCTAAATGCAAATCAGTGATGTCCTTTACCTTCCTCTTTCTTTGTGTTGGCATTTTAAACTCCGGTGGATTTGGAGGACTACGGTTAACTGCTCCTCAGATCTCTGCAGGGTAAATCCAGACAGCTAGCTAGACTATCTGTCCAATCTGAGTTTTCTGTTGCACGACTAAAACAACCTTTGAACGTACACACGTTCCACCAAAACAAGTTCCTTCCCGAGACTATTTTCCAGCAGCACCGTGGCTCCGTCCGGCGCTTAGCACCGCCCAAGACGATTGTGATTGTCTTTTCTCCCATCCCGGAATGCTGTGTGGACTAGCCAGACCCTCCTCCGCAGCGCTGTGGAGGACGGTCTGGCAAAGCGAGACTAGGGTTGGCTCTACTGCATTATTATATTTACTGATTTTAAGATAAATGCTGGAATAATGTTACCTATCACAGATTGTTTACAGAAATGTCCTATTTTGGGGCGCCTGGTAACACCTGGTAGAGCATACCCCCCATGTACAAAGGCTCAGCCCTCGCTGCAGTGGCCGTGGGTTCAATTCCGACCTGCGGCCCTTTGCTGCATGTCATTCCCCCTCTCTCTCTCAAACTATCAAATAAAGACCTAAAAATGCAGAGAAAAAAATTTAAAAAAAATTTCAGTGGATTTTTCATTGATTTCTTAGTACTTTATTTAACATGATCGTAGAATGTGCAATATGTAGATGCTGCTGTTGAACTGAGGCAGATCATTAATTTCGTGTGTTTTTGTGTTTGATTGTTCAATGCTCTCTGCTTATTAAAAGAATCTAAAATCATTCAGCCGTTAAGGATGACTTGCCGAGATTGACTAGTTTTCGGGTTGCATTTGCACTTTTTGATATAGACTACCTGGCCTATACTTGTTCCACCCAAGACGCATGAAGTGGCAAAGCATATATGTGGTATTAGGCTAATACCAACTAAATAATGTTTTAAATGTCCCTAGTTTTAGGAAAAGGTTCATGCTAGCTAAAAAACAATGCAATATTTGTACGCATTTAGTTTTACATTTCAAGCTAATTTCCTACACAAAATCCCACATTTGGCTGCATATCTTTGATGAATTACCATGACTTCCTTTACAGCATTTGCTGAAGTATTTAACATAAAACCTGCTATCCAGAGATCCTCATTAATCGACTACACTTCATCTAAATTCTTAACTTTATTCTTAAATCCAAGCCCCATATGTAAGTTAAATAAATGTCTCCACTTTGATGGAACTTGCTCATCTTTTTTTATCTCTGTGGAGGTATTTGGTCGTCTTGAGGAAAGACGTTAAAGATCATGCACACAGAAAGAGAACAGAATCTGCCCCGCTGCGGCCTGTGACTTTAGATTAGGGCCTATCAGGGTTCCGGGGTCGCTTAGGATACAACCCAGATGCTGCAGCTACGCAGCAGCGTGTCGCTGTGGAAACGGGAAGTCATGACTGCTGAAAGATAAAAGGGCTTGATTCTTCCCCCCGCTGAACACATGCCAGAAAAGAAACACATGTGGTACACATGGGGGTGTATGTGAAAACGGAGCCTCTTCTTCTAATCCTTCAGCCTCCCACACAATCCCTCTTTTTCTGTCCCTTCTGATTTCACTCTATCACTTCTTAAACATTAATATCACAGCGTTGACCCCAGCCATTGAGGATGAGGCAGGGATTTGCATAATTAGCCCCACTTGGTGGACAAGTCCCACTCCAGACCCGATGAGAGCGTCTCTAGTGGGCTTGCTCAATTTCACATGTAGGAGACTGCGTACAGTTAGATAACCACAGTTGAGAGGAGGGAAAGTGCCAAACAAATGACAGGCAGACTAAAGGGGGCATGTTGTAGGTTTTGTGATAAAGAAATGTTGCCACAGGTATTGCAGTGGCTTTGCCATTAGCAATGCTTCAGTCAAAATGTCAGGTGAATGAGATAAGATGTTGAAACTTTGAGAAATACAGTGGGTGAAATTCTGTGCTGTACTTGAGCAGATAAAAAAAAATATATAAATATATATTTTTAAAATATTTTAAAAATACATTTTCAAAATGCTGACAGCTAAACGGTGTAAAGTGTGACTGTGTTTCACTGTAGAGGATTCAACACCGGGATGTAACAATCTGCAGCTGCCGTCGGAAAAACAACACAGCCGGTGCGTTCAATGAAACTGGTAAACTACAGCCTTGTGGTGCATTTGAAGTTACTGTAAATGTCCTTTTCCCATCTGATGGTTCAATTTACTACTGAAATTAGTTATTGTTATTGTTATACATTATTATTAAATCATTTCATTTTGACCATATGGCCTTAGCAATAAACAAGCCGTTCTTTAATGTCACCGACTGTTGTTTAGTACCCTTTTTTTTTTCTTTTCTTTTTTTACTTTCTTAAAAAGTATCGGTTCGGGCACCATTAATTATGTATGCGATTAATTTCGATGAATTAATCACAGAGTATGTAATTAATTAGATTACATTTTTTAATCGATTGACAGCCCTACTTTCTATTCAAGCAATACAATTAAATACACAACTCTTGGAGTATTTGAATGGACAGACAGCAATTGTTACTGCAGCAAAACAGATACAAAAGAAAGGCTACAGTAAATTAACTCAAGGTTAAAAACCTTATTTCCACTGTTATAGAATTATGTTCTGATCCAAAACACCCAGGACTCCTGGATTGATTACAGTTGAACAATCAACAAGGCAATGAAAGTCCATGTACTTAAGTCAAGCAGAGCGGAGAGGATGAAGAACGGGACAACTGAAGGAATGAAAGGATGGATGGATAGATGTAACGGAGAGTAGATGTGCAGAGGAATACCATTAAAGAAGGCAGCACTGCAAGAGCACGTCCAGACAGAGTGGTCTGAAGCCCAGGGGATGTCAGCCTTTATCAGTTATTACCCCCCCCCACACACACACACACACACACACACACACACACACAGAACACACACTCAAACTGAAGCACGTCTCGTCCACTTGACAGTCCCCCACAGCATTAGCTCTTGTAAAGATTTCATCATTGGTATATGTCATGCTCTGAGTTTTCCTAGAAAATAGCAGTGCCTAGTTATGAAGTAATAGCCTTAATCAGTGTCTGGCTCTGTGCCTGAACCTGGGCTCGTAGCTTAATCCTCACTGTTTGATTTTCTCCATGGATACAGCGGAGACATCCCAAAACACTCCCGCTTCATGACAACATGCCCCAAAAGTAGGAAAAATGAGGCCCAGTGTTGTTTGAGAAGAATGCAGTGGCTGTGTAAGTTAGAAACAGACAAGGCAAGAGACTGTTGATACATGAGAATCACATTAGGCCGATCACATCTTGTTTGACTTGCGACGAGAAAGGAAGACAGGCTCAGAGAGGGGAGACGCAAAAAGCAAAGTAAAAGACGAGGGAGCCAAGGTAATTTCCACTGTCAGTTCCCAACCAAGTCATTTCGTAAGAAAGAGCACTTTAACTGAAGTCCCGGTAAAAGACACAAAACCAAGCGGAGACCTTTCTGGAAAGGGAATCTGTAGTATAAAGGGAATTTATGTGGGTGCTAAATTCCAGCTGTGCTATCGTTCTCTTTATGTCTGTTAAACATTTACCGGCTTGAAGCCCAACAGACCCGCACAGTATTTCTCAGTGTAATGCACTAAAATAAAGGTGCCAGGTTAACAACCAACATGTAACAAGGATTAAACGGTGCATTGTCCCTGCTGTGCTCTAGTAGGGTTTAAGAGAATGAGACTGCAATTGACCCGTGATAACCTAAGCACTTCATGGCATCTCTCCTCGTCTTAAAAATATACTTGATTAAGCTCTGAGGACCAAAACACTGTACAATTATATTAAAAGCTTATTCCACTGACCACTGCAAGAGAGTCTTTCTCAAGGTTCTTGCGGGCGAAGTTACAAATGTCAGAGTATTGATTTATAGGTGCTCTTCGAGCAGGGATGGTATGTTTAACAGTAAACTAAACTAGATTTATGATGCTGCCAAATACCATTGGACGCATATGAACATTTGAGACTCAACACCTGCCAATGCAGGCCTGCTTTAAGACAGAGAGGCCATGTATAGAGCTGGCACATGCAGTACTTTAGTCATAACATTGTATCCAAAAATGGCAGCGGGCCACATACTGGAAATCCCACAGATGGCCGGAAATGGAGCAGCGTGGTATGCCTAGAGATTAATTTAATATAAGACAATTCTGTAGTGCACAATTGACATGCAATGCCAACGTTTGCTGTCAATACAGGAAACAGAGTGACCTTTATGTAGCAACGCTAAGGAGATGGAGATTGGGTGGTGGTGTGTAATGTGTCTAAACTGCATGCCTGAAATCAGTGTTTGCATCCTGTCACAGATCAATAATGAATTGACTTGTTTTACCGTAACCATGATTCAGGAAAAAAGCCATGATTACCTATCATATCTTAACCACAGTTTGACAATGGTTAATTTGTCACTACGAGTTGCCATACTATTCAGAGGCTTGTATGTTTGACTTTTTAGGATATTTTCTGAAGCAGTTGCTCATCCTTTGTACTAATGAGTCAATCGCTAGTGTTTCATGCCCATCCAAGCCTTACAACCTGCCGGTTACTTCATAGCACTGTCTATAAAAAAAGAAAAAAAACTAACTTGACTTACTTTAGTACAACAGGGCATTCAGGGTTACTTCTATATCCCTGGATGCCCCAAATGCCTGCGCCCATTCAATCTATTGCTGTCTTTATCTCTTTCAGCGTCCTGGCAGCTGCAGACTCAGGTGGAGGGACTACCGTGAATCAAATGTGGAGGTGGAGCGTGAATGGTGGAGAGCTGGAAGGTAGAGTATTAACTGCCTCTGCCTGTCCGTCTCATTCGCTTTCCGCTGGAGTCACTTTGGGCCGATCAACCTGCGAAAAGGGTATGAAATAGCGGCGGTGGGATCTCATCCATCAAATCCAGATCCAAGGCCCTGGAGGGCCCCGTGTGGAGAACAGTAACCACATCCGATATCGTAGTAAAACAATGAAAGAGCTGGGTTTCCATCTTCACAAAGATACTATCAAATTAAAGATGTCCGTCATTGATCACTGCTCTGGCCAAAATGGTCTGACAGATCACTTTAGAGGCTGCTGCCATCAGCATAAATCTATTTGTGAGATAAATGAGCTTGACAACAAGGCCTACAATTGGTTGTTTTCTTCTCTGTTTAAAATGGCAGCATTGAGCTCATAGTGCTTGTCTCCTCCACAGCCCTCACCATCCCGAAGAGCTTTAATCTCCCACTGGGCCTCTGTGCGACCCATCCAACTCACATTTGCATACATCTGCATATTTCCCATTAGGCTCCACTTGTTGCCTTTTCATGGAGAACCTGGATATGGTGATGATCACCCTCAACGGTAATGGTCCTATCTTTCTCTGCCTCTTTCTTTCTTTCTTATCTCCCTAACTTTTTTTTTTTTCACAACCTCTTGATCCCTTGTTTCCACTCTGCTTTCTCTCCTTCCCTCTCTCCTTCCCTCTCTCTCTCTCTCTCTCTCTCTCTCTCTTAGCTGTGATCAGTGTGCAATATGGAAGTCTGATCCGGAGACAAAGGGGGAAGCTCCCAGTTAGATCATCAGCGCTAGCTACTGTATAGTAAACCATCTGGGGCCTCTGACAGCCTCCGGCCTGAGAGAGCACAATAACAAGACAGAAGAAACAAATTCCTTGCACAATGACCACATCTGAACCAGACTAATTACATTAATATGTGATCAACTATTCAATTAGGCCCATTCAGCTGCAGAGCTCAAGAGGTATGTATACATGCAAATGAGATGAGTGAGCACACATTGCAGAAAACAAAAGCCATCATGACAGACGCAGGGGAATGGATAAAGTGTGTCTATTCATTGAGTCATTCACTGACGAGACTGGTTGTATACATACAGGGGAGAGGATTGGTGGTATAGTATAGCCATGGCTGTTGGACATATTGAATGGCAGTACATGACTTTAGAAGGCCAGCTGTTGAGGAGCAGCCTCCCGTGGTGGAGTCGAGTTATATCAACGTTGAGGTAAGATCAAATATTTTAACTGATTCCACTGTTTATGTATGTAAGAGCCACTGTTTAATTTTTAATTCAGATTTATGCCAGACAGGTGGACAGAGAACGCTGGTTTGCCCGGAGTGTGTGTGTGTGTGTGTGTGTGTGTGTGGAGACGCCTGGGCGTTTTTCTGCCTGGCATCCAGTGAGTGCTGGGAAATACTGCAGCAGCCAATAACTCTTAAAGGGTCAGTTTACCAAAATTACAAGAAATCATACTTTCCTACCAGCGGTGGCATCTATTAACGCAGATATTTTCTGAAATAATATGATATTTTTTTGAAATAATAGTCTCTGCCTCCACTCCAACATAATGAAGGTGAACAGACAGTGTTTCTTTAACAGTTTTCACTAAAACTTCCTCCTGCTAAAGAAAGTTTCTGAACTGCATTGCAAGACTGAATTTTTCTGTTTGTTTTTTTAACCTTTATTTATCCAGGTAAGTCGATTGAGAACAATTTCTCATTTGCAACGACGACCTGTCACATTCACGCAGTTACACATTCATACCTGAAAGTACAACCACAGTCTGATCTGCTGGCCACTGAGCAGCTCCGAACTCGGAGCGGTTGGGGTTAAAGGACAATTCCGGCGCAAAACGAAGCTAGGGGTTAATAACGGATGTGTACCCACTCTGTCGTTCTCTGGGACATGTTTTCATGCTAATTGATTGTGTTTGTAGCTTGAAAGAAGCTAGCGTGGGCCGCTGATTAACTTACAACGCTAGTACTCTGTTGCGGCATAGCTCTCTCCTTCTTGTAGCCCTTTCACGGAGCTCCCGCAGCTCTTCGTTCAATAAACTGTCTGTACACTTACAAAGTTCTCAATGCTTCGGTTAACATGTAGGGACCCTCGTTATGCTACTGTTGAAGTTTGGTGACATTTCGAGCCTTTTAAGTGGTACAAAATAGCGATTTATTTTTACTTTCCCTGTGCTCCGAATACTAGCGTTGTAAGTTAATCAGCGGTCCACGCTAGCTTCTTTCAAGCTACAAACACAATCAATTAGCATAAAAACATGTCGCAGAGAATGACAGAGTGGGTATACATCTGTTATTCCGGTCATAAGCTCGCTTTTCTAACCTCTAGGCCACCACTGCACTGTTTGATAGACAGTTACTTCAAAATCTGAGTAAATGAAACCAAAGCTATTGGCTATTGAGCTCACCAGGGGTAAGTGTGAACATATGTATAAAAATATAAACCAAGAGCAGATGGAATTCATATTTAGCACCGCCCATTGCACAACAATTAGTCCTGGCTGTGTTCTCTGAATAAAATATGACAACAAAAGCCTTTATTAGCTCCCTATTATGAGGACGAGTGCTATTTTATCAAAAAGAAAGTGCACTAAAGAAGGTATTCACCAAAGGCTCAGCATCACCTTCTCCTGGCTGCTTAATTTTCTGCAGGGCGCTAATCAAGCGCCTGTCTCCGCTCATGAATGTAGAGGGAAACCTTTGAGCATTTAAATGTGCATTGAATTGCTGTAGTGAAGTAAAGGCTGGAAAATACATTTTTTTTTAATGCGACTTAGTGATGCCCGGCAAATCAAAGACCATCAAGCGAATTAATGAGGGTGAATGCGAGAGCATTAAGAGTAGAGACGGAGTGCTGCTATAAACAAATACATATCTCTCAACTAGACAGCAGGGACAGAGGGATAATGTGGAAGACGTAATAAATAGACTTCCCTGTCAATAGGCATAGTACGCTATCCATTCCAGCACAATGTGCCCCACTTTAATAGTGTAAATACACACACACACACACACACACACACACACACACACACACACACACACACACACACACACACACACACACAAACACCTTTTTCTTCCACTATGTTTTTAAAAGGCAGACAGATGCTTCTTCAGTGGCATTCCTTTGCTCCTGTGAATAGAGCTGAGAAGGCTTCTAAAGAAGAGAGGAGCGGTCAGGAGGTGCGGGTGGCGTTGGAGAGGGGGGGCGGCAGATGAAAAAGAGGAGAACTATGAATATGAAACCTTCCTGGTTATTAAAAGCCGTCTTGCGGGGGCAGCGCTTCTGTCGTTAAGTACTCTTTCAATTATTAACGGTGCCGCCGCTTTCATCCGCTGGCATGTGAATGCCAATACAGCCAATACAGCCGCAACACACACTTTCACCGCCTGCCTTCTCTTTTCTACTCGGTAACAGGCAAACACACACTCATCAGGTATTCAGCTGTAATTGTCGCAGAGCTGGGGAGAGGACAGGTCAGCGGTGAGAATGATTGTATAAAACAATGTTTTGAGTTTGTCTGAGAGCTCTACAGCATGAACAGATGTAATGAAATAACTTTTTCATCAAAGCTAAATTAAAATAAACCACACTGGCTGAAACATTTTTCAACCTGAGCGGGCCAGCCTCTGCAGGAAGCTGCAGGTATACACCGCTTGCCAGCAGCGCAGGTCAGTCCCAATTTGGGGGCATTTTCCTCAACTGTCAAGTGCCCGTCAAGCTTCAGCAATAAAGGAGAGGAGATAAGGACAGGATATTTGAGATAGTTGGGATTGAGCTGTGGGCAATAAGGGAGGAAGCTTTTAGGGTGTTATCCTGTCTCTCTGTTCGCAGCTCCAAATGTTCCTGTGCCGCCGATGAGACGGGCTCATGTGACAGATTACCAGCACAAATGCTGCTCGAGGAAAAGCTGACACAGGAAGAGATCCAAACACACCACCGTCAGATATATAACTCTGTGTGTGTGTGTGTGTGTGTGTGTGTGTGTGTGTGTGTGTGTGTATGTGTGTGTTCTTGTTTAACTATCTTTCTTTATTCGTGGGGTCCAAAAAACGGGAATACAGTATACTTGTGGGGTCCGGACAGCTTTGTGGGGCCAAAATGCTGGACCCCACAACTTTAAAGGGCTGTTTGAGGTTTAAGACTTGGTTTTAGGATTAGGGATATAATTAGGTTATGGTTAGGGTGAGGGTAAGGGTTAAGGTTAGGCATTTAGTTGTGATGGTTAAGGTTAGGGTAAGGGGCTAGGGAATGCATTTTGTCAATGACGGGTCCCCACAAAGATAGTGAAACGCACTGTGTGTGTGTGTGTGTGTGTGTGTGTGTGTGTGTGTGTGTGCGTGTTGGATAGTGTGTGGTGTGTAGAAGAGAGAGACGGATGTGTTCTAGCATTAAGATGCAGGACATCACTCACATATTCATGCACTTACGGCTGTGGTTTTGTGTGAAGTCTCACAGGATGGTAAATTCCTTTGCAAAGAAGACTTTATTAATTGTTTGTAAATAACTGCTTCATATACAAGCCAATAATAAAAAAAATTGTTTGCCAGGTTGTGATCAAATCCTTTTGGCCATTGTTAATCCTCCCATAGCATAAGCTGATATGTTTTTAGCAGACTACTTATTAAACATTAAGAACGCCATTAGTTACAACGAAAATTCTTTAAACATTGGCAACAGGCTGAATTATTCTTAACAGCGCTTGAAATCATTTTGGGCAAAAAAATCTTAGGACTCAATTATAGACAGAGATGACAAGATGGAGATGTTTTTGCGTATGGAGGTTCCTGACAAAAAATGGGGAGGTTAGGCGGTCATACCTTGCTGTGGGACTATTTTGTGCTCTTGGTGAACGCTTGTTTTAAAGTGAAGCCCAGTCATTCTGCCCATTGAAAGTTAGCAGATTAAGGAATGTTGGATTGAGCGGGAGCACTGCTTATCGACCATGGCCGGGGCGCGTTTCCACTCTGGAGATGGGACGCGAGGCACTGGGGCGTGATGACGACTATCCCCTGGGACTCCTGTCCAATTACAGCTCAAAATGAGCCAGGAGAGCGCAGAGATTGGGCTGGGCGCACCAAGGTGATGATGGTAGGAGGGATGGGGCTGAGAGATGGAAAATAAGAGGGGGCCAAGGATATTAGTAGCACTTGAAATTAATGGGGCAAGGGTGGAGCGGGGGCTCCCAGGGGTTAGCAGAAGGCCCAATGACGACATTAACTCGGCCCTGAAGCAGGCATTATGTGGCGAGAGGTTCCAGTAATCTCGGGACACAGAGCAGAGAGGGCTCACAAGGTTCCCCAGACTGCAGTGCTGCCGCCAGGCTAAGCTTGGCCTGGAACATCGACCATGGTGATGTACAGAGAGTTAATTGTGCATAACACTACTAGACGGAAGCCAGACACCTCTGATGCTCAATACAACTCAGAAAATCTTTAAAGCATGATCAGATAACTAAGCTGAGAATTCTAGGTTGCAATCTAGAATTTACCCTGACCCACACCCCATAAAAACTGACAAATTGAAAGATTTCAGTAAAGATTTTAATAAGCTCGGGCGTTCGGAGGGCCTTCATTTGGATGTCATATTTGGATGACTCTGCTCCAAGAGCTATTAAGCAGAAATGTGTTCGTCTATAAAAGAGCTCTTCTGTGTGCGATTGCCATTTAATAGCCGGCCATACGTTCACACTCCAGTCTCGCTGTAATGTTTCAATGCACCAGGGACCGTCAGTGAGCGAGGAGAGAGAACCCAGGGCCACAAAACATCTCGTCCAAATTACCGTCATCTTCCAAAGCATGGCGTCGAGGGGATGAGATGAAATGTTGTCATAATGTTGCTGTGGCAGAGCTCATTGCCTGCACATTCAATGCGTACAGCCAGAAGATATGACAAAGACTGGAATAATAACACGCTGACGCTGTACACACACTAGGATACAAACGAAAAATCTGTTTTGGTTACACATTCCATGACGATTTAATTAATACTAGACTGATTGTATATGGGAAGCCCGGATTGTCTAATTACACATACATCTTTACACCAGTACACATGTTCTGGTACATTTCTCTTGGTTTTAATGGAGAGTTTTAGTGTGCCATTACGGCCTGAATTGCTTTTCAAAGGCTTCATAGTGGCGAACACGTTTTTTGAATGTGACAGCTTAAAAACAGTCAAATTCACCTTTAAAGATAGTGAATAATAGTATAAGATATCAGCCTGTATCAGTTGCAATAACCCGCTATCAGTTAAATCCTATCAATAAGAAAGTGGCACAGGCAAGTGCACTCGTGGTCTCTGTTTGACACACAAAGAAATCACAACGGCAGCAGTGTTGAGAGGGTGAAAAGGACAGATAGAGGAACACAGTTTAACTTTTTGCCGGGAGTCAGCAATGCTTTTAATACGTACAGTCACATCAATGGCACATTAAGACAGTGTAACCACGGCAACAGACACCAGGATTATGTCAAAGAGAGGCAGACAAAAGATCCAAAGATGCTTTGTGTAAAACAGTGGCAACACAGTCCTGAGAGAAAAGAAAAGAAAAGAAAAGAAAGGAAAGAATTAAAGTCAGAAATAAGCACATTTCCAAGAAAGAAAGCTAGAAATGTACTCAGAGCTGCTAAGGAAGGATTTGCAGCTCACACTGAGTGTGTGTGGAGTTGTATTAAACACATTATGGGGACATATTGGGGACTTGTATCCATTTGGGGACAAAACTCATGTCCCCACAAGGTAAACCCTTACATTTTAGGGTTTAGACTTGATTTTTGGTTAAAACATAGGGTTAGGCATGTAGTTGTTATGGTTAAAGACAAAAAAAACATTTTTTTTCTGTCGTCTAAATGTGCTTATGTATATCCTCAATCTATATGACACAGAAAGCTACAGGATCAACTGAGGGATCAGCTTCCCACATCATATGCATCTCTTTCTCTCTCTCTCTCTCTCTCTCTCTCTCTCTCTCTCTCTCTCACACACACACACACACACACACACACACACGCCCACGTGCACACACACACACACACACACACACACGCACACGGTATGAGATGTAATGACCATGATGGCTCCGGGGCTCTTTCTTGAACCATCTGACTGTGAGCAGAACATTAAGCAACAGTCCACTCCCATAAAACACACACTGTTTCTGCAGCTGCAGTAACACCGTCTATCTCTTCCCGCTTCTCTCTTGCTCTTCACCACTTCCCCCCCCCCTCTCTTGACATTTTCATCTTTATCCAATTTGTTGGTCTTCAAGAGCCAAATTCAGCCAGGTCAAGCAAAAGTAACTTCTCAAAACCTGGCTGCTTTCTTTAAAACTTTGTTGCAGTGAAGTACTTTTGTACTAGAGTACAGTGGGTGGACTCATCCAATCAAATCCCAATTGCTGTAAGGTGTTTCTATTTTTGTCCACCCCCTGTATAAAATCCCTGAACCAAGGTAAAAGTTTACTTTAAAGCATTCATAAGTCATCAACGAGTTATCTCAGAGACAAGTTGAAATACAGACTGCCATGAATTACAAAGTCAAAATCATAAATTAGCCAATCACAGCACAGACCCAACAGAAATGTGTCACAATGCTAAATGTTGTAATGTGGGTACTGCTTTGTCACTTCCTTTTTCGGCCACAAATGTCTTTTGATGACTGCGAGTGTCCTGAAACTTAAACAGCTTGTTTCGAAAGCCGAAAATCTCCTATGTGGAAGTGCATGGTGAAGTAATAGTTGCGCCATTGATCTTTTTGTGCAAATGGTGAGCAGATTATTACTGATTAAAGATTATACTCCTTATTTCACCTTTGAAAACATAGTTGCATTTTTTTTTAGAACTGAAATCTGCACGTTTACATACATCGTCGCAATCTTTGGCAGCGAGTTTTTGTCAAAATGATTTTGAAACTACAACTTAACATGAGTTCTTTAATAAATAAACATTAGAAATCACTGTGTCCTGTGTTCTAGAGACACAATGGGAACATGCATGAAATGACAGAACACCAGCGTTCACACTGTTCAGTCGCACACTTCCATTGAGGAATTGACCATTTATATCAAATGGTTATATTGTTAGACTTGAAGCAAAATGCTCTGCTCTTTAAGGAAGCTCTCAGAGAATCTACACAGCAACAGAGATTCTGCTGGGAGTCCTAATCATCCGCAAATGCAGATAAAGCTTTTCAAAAGCTAATAAAAAGCTAAATAAGTGATGGGTTCTGAGATTGCACTCCTGCCAATGTGTTCCGCCTCTTTTGCTCTCCACACCAACTGTTTACCTGCATGCAACCAAAGCCCACTCCAAATGTGACTGGTCAATACTACTTGGACTACAAACCACAATGTTTGCGATACCAAATTCTTGTCCGTTAGTTTTTTTCAGCTAATACTGAAGTCTATGATCGTTTATGTGCACAGTCTTGAACCTTTGCCTTTTCTGACGTTTTCAAAATGTTCTTTTGCGTCGTATTAAATGTTTTATGGTCATGATTTATCCCGTGGATGGTTTCCTTGGTTTCAGGCTTAAAACTCTTTATATAAGCATTTTATGAAAGGTCAATGGAGCAATTGAATGAGGAAAATCACTTCTGGAACAGGAGCTGTTCAAAAAGTGGGCGGCCACTGTTGAGGAACTGATAACTAGGGACCCGGCTCTCAATAAGAAGAGACAGACAGAGGGTTGTCTACCTCCACCACAATGTAGTTTGAATGATTATATTGCCGAATCGATCAATACTACATTTATTATCAATCTAAATTTGGCACTTAGTATCAGCTCCCATCAACCAACACTGGTTGTATCCCGTTGACAGCGATCATGACTATGACTAAAGATGACTGTGAACCCTCTGCAGTCAATCGGCTGTACTTCCCGGTCTGTTCTGTCTAGACAGTTTGTATTTTAAAAAAAGAAAAACGTTAAGAGTGTGTGTGTGTGTGTGTGTGTGTGTGTGTGTGTGTGTGTGTGTGTGTGTGTGTGTGTGTGTGAGCGTGCGCATATAGGCTAATGTATAGGTTGCACTTACTGGCCTCTAAAATGGAGAAGAGAGAAAAGAAAAGAAAGAAAGAAAGAAAGAAAGAAAGAAAGAAAGAAGGAAAAGACAAACAGAAATAAATAAGGAAAAGTCTAAAGAAAATTAGGTTGAAATAAAGAAGACAAGTAATAGCATAGCTATTGTATCCCGTTGACAGCGATCATGACTATGACTAAAGATGACTGTGAACCCTCTGCAGTCAATCGGCTGTACTTCCCGGTCTGTTCTGTCCAAACAGTTTGTATTTAAAAAAAAAAAAAATAAACTTCTCTATTTTCACTAATTTTTCTCTTGAGCTCTGTTTTTTCCTTCTTCTTTTTCCAACCTCCCTTTTGCAACACTCCAGGGTCACCATCTGCATGGCAACACTCACAGCGTGACACTTCCAAAACCCAGGAGGAGGAAGAGAGCGACAGAGCCCACCTCTCTCTCTCTCTCTCTCTCTCTCTCTCTCTCTCTCTCTCTCTCTCTCTCTCTTGCTCTCGCTCTCTATTCACTGGCCACCCATAATTCATTAGCTCTCCCTCTCATCCTCTACATTTTTCTCTCTCTGTGTGACTGATGGGGGTTTCTGAAAGCTTGTTGGGAAATTTTCTGGAATGAAGGTGCTGACAGTCCATAGTTCATACCGCCATTCAGCATGTTTTAAATTTGACCATTTTTATGCCAAACCTCATTCAGAAAAAAAGCTATATTTTAGACCGTGGAACAATAAAATGTCCCATTTAAAACCAATGATTGTATTCACAATAATGCATACTTGTACACTATAATCAATCAAACTGTAAACTACTAAAACTCATACATAACTTTTTAACATTAAGCCCATATCGGCCTCATTTAATGGCTTATCATGGAGAGCATATCCATCTACATGACAAATAATTATTTCCTTCACAGATAGCCTCTTGTGCTGCACAGCTTCAATCCAATCTATTGAAGTGATCCTTGCAAAACCAAACACTCACTAACATTGGTCAGTTTTTTTAATCTAGCCTCTGGTCATGCATTGTCTGCATTTTCTTATTTTTGGCTTTGAACATCCATCAGTCACATACACACAAAGATTTAATTCCTTTTTTTTTTTCTTATTTTCACCGGGCAGAGTGCCAGTGTTTTCCTTTCCTTCGCTGACTCTCACACCCTCATCCCTCCTGCCCCCCTCCCCTCACCCCTCTCCTTTACTCCGCTAAGCTTTCCGTTACGGTTGCAAGCGAAAGCTGTTTATTTATTCAGACAAGATCTATTTTTCCCTCTCATTTTTCTTCCCCCCCCCCCACACTCTTCTTTATTTCTCTCCCTCGTCCTCTTCCCCCCTCTGGTTACATGCTTGTAGAGGATCACTGTGATTGGGGGGGTGGGGGGGTGCGCTGAAAGGGGGCGGAAGAAATTCACCGCGATTTGGATGTAAAGACAGAAGGTGGAGTACTCTATACTATCTGTGTTTCTTAAGCTATACTGCACAAAGACGGTTATGTGTCACCGGGGGGAATACATACACACACACACACACACACACACACACACACACACACACACACACACACACACACCGGTATAAAGCTTCTTTAAAGGCATGGTCGTTGTGAGAATGAGACTGTAACAAAGTACGGCACTAAAATACATGATTATTATTGTGTGTGTGTGTGTGTGTGTGTGTGTGTGTGTGTGTGTGTGTGTGTGTGTGTGTGTGTGTGTGTGTGTGTAAGAGAGAGAGAGAGAGAGCGAGAGAGAGAGAGATAGAGGGCCGTGCTCCAGGTGGTGCATTATTAAACAGATTTGTCACTTTGGGCCAATGGCATTAAGTGTGTGTGTGTGTGTGTGTGTGTGTGTGTGTGTGTGTGTGTGTGTGTGTGTGTGTGTGTGTGTGTGCACAGAGACTAATGTACAGGTTGCACTTATTGGCCTCTAAAATGGAGAAGAGAGAAAAGAAAAGAAAGAAAGAAGGAAAAGACAAACAGAAAGATATAAGGAGAAGTCTAAAGAAAACTAGGTTGAAATAAAGAAGACAAGCAATAGCACAGAAGGAAAAGAAAAAACAGCACAAGACAATTCAAAATGAAAACGTCAAAAAGGAAACAAGCATAAAGACAGTTGGTGTTTCTTATATGTTCAGCATATTTGAATAGAACGTCATACTCACTGATTATATACTGTCTTTATGCACACACACACACACACTCACTCACACACACGCACACACACACACAGATCGTCATGTGAGGTCTGTGCTATGGTTGTGTTTTAAATCCCTAAAGCTGCTGTTGACTAAGCTGATCTTTGTTGGGGAAAAAAGAAAAAAAGCAGCAAATGTATCTTTCATGACTGGCAACAACACTTGTTTTACTCAAAAATAACATTAAAGAGACAGTGTCCTCTGTGTGTGTGTGTGTGTGTGTGTGTGTGTTTGTGTCTCACACACACACACACACACACACACTCACACACCTAACCTGTGAGGACTCTGTTTGAAAGGCTGAGAATAATGCAGCGCTGCAACTGAAATATACTTGCAAAGGCAGAACAATACCATGGTTTTGACTTTGATGGCAGCAGGAGGCAGAAACCATATTGCAATATATATCTTAAAATCCGTCCGAAAACGTATTACATAAGATATGACATTATGACCACAAACCTCTCCTTTCAAACCAAAGGTAATGAACATTTCCATGCTAACGTGCAGAATCAGATTACATTAACATCTTGTTGAGTGAGAAGAATGTAGATACTTCACTAAGCTCAAATTGCAATACCACAATGTAACGTCACAAGCACAGGTCCTCTGCAGAAAATGTAATTTAAGTATCAAAAGTAAAAGTACTCAATATGCAGCGTGACTCCTGTCAGACTGCAGGGTTTTACATCGGAAGCAGCCCACCTCGCCTTAAATAAACATGCTAACAACATACAAATCTAATCACTTTTTTATGAAATAAAACATTAAGGGGAGATGAGAAAAGGTACTTTTTTCACATAGCAAACACCATGCATATAATGGCTGTGGCTATTTATGGTGTTATTAATCTTGAGCTGAAATGTGTCACCATTATCATAAGGCTTACTACCTCAGCTATAGACATTTATAGACACAACCCCAGACTTTCATATTAATCTATATGATACGGTATCACATTTTAATGTTGATACTGGGTCGAATGGAGCTCATTTTAAAGACTTTATATACTTTTGTGCCACTGGAACAATTAGTCAATAATAAGACAAAAATTCAACACCAATTTTGATGATTAATTTGTAGTTGAAGTCATGATTTCTTTTGCTTTTATTAGTCTTATTTGATACTAAACTGAATATGTATGGGTTTACACGTGTTGCCCGTCAAAACAAAGCAAAACAAGAAACTGTATCCTCAGGCTCTGAGAACTTGTAATGGGCAATCTTCACTTTTATAGCCCTAACAAATATTAGGTCAACTGATAACTATGTGAGTTGCAGCCCTATACTGTGGGTGGGTAGTTTAATCTGAAAAAAATTAATGAGATCATCGTGTATGCAAATCTGCAAAGTAACTACAGCTGTGAAGTAAATTTAGTGGGGTAAAAAGAACAATATTGAGTAGCAGAAGATGTACAAGTACCTCAAAAGTGCACAGTACTTAAAGGCCCCATATTAAGTTCATTTTCAGTTTCATTCTTATATGTTGGGCTTCTACTAGAACATGTTTACATGCTTCAGTGTTCAAAAAAACACTTTATTTTTCTAATACTATCTGTCTGAATATATATCTGTATTCAACCTCGGGCTGAAATGCTCTGTTTTAACGCCTGTCTCTTTAAACCCCCCTCCTGAAAAAGCCCAGTGTTCTCTGATTGGTCGGCATTTACAGGTCTTCTGCATATGAGCTCTTGGAGTCTCTGCACTGTCATTGCAGCCAGGGAATAACTGTAACGCCACTGTAGCGGCACTTTCTACCTATATATAGCTTAGCTGTGACATCGCAACCGTACGGAAGTCCTGACGGCTCGTTTAAAGTCACAGCTTCTGAATGCGGGCTGTGTGCATTTCTCTGTGGATCGAGCGTTTTTTATATTTTAACAGTATTCATATAGCACTTCAAACTGCTTTATAATCATAAAAGACCAATGACTAATATGGAACCTTTAAGTAAATGTACTTGGTAACGTTCCACTACTGTAAATCCCATATTGATAACCCTATAATAGAAATATAATCCTATCAGAGGTGGCATTGAGTGAACAATATCCAACAATGTCTGCTTAACAACACACACACACACACACACACACGCACGCACACACACACCTGTATGAGTCTCGCCAACATGCAGATCTTTCCTTCTTTTCCCTCCTTTCTCCTTTAATTTCTAGTCTTTCCTTCTGCCCTTCCCTCTCTGTCATCGTTCCCCCGTTTCTTTTGTGTTTTGTGACGCACTTTCGCCTCAACTATGTTATTATCTCTTGCTGATTCCAGAGAGTTTGGAGGAATTCAGCCCTCCTTCTCTTTCTCCGTCGGCTTGCCCCGTCCGCCTCCGTCACTCTGATGCTGAATGCAGCATTGTTCTCCGCGGCTACAAAGCTTTGATTGACAGCTGTGGGAAGTGGAGAGCGAATTTTGAATGTCCACCCTGCGGCACCATATCAGTTTGACTCCATACTCAGGGTTTTACATCAAAAAAGGTGACTAAGATTCTCTGACTATTCTGTAAATCAAAATGTGTAGGTACAATTACAGTCCATGTTCTTTTTTTCTATAACTTGTCATTCTTTCCACTCGTATCGTTCCACCAACATCGACCTCTGATGCTTCCGGAGTAGAAAAGCTCTGCTCCTTAGGGGACTGAAGAACCGCAACACGCGTCCAAACCTTCTGAGGTGTTCCCTCCCAGAATAAATGCCTGGACGTAGCTTGTTTGGACAATACATGACTGAAACAGCATCATCATTCATATGCGTCAAATTCAGTTTTAAACAATAGCGATCAGTGAGGAAATCCAGACAGGGAGGGCAGCAGAGACTGTCATCTCGATGGAAAAAGTATCACAAATAGCACAAACATGTAAGCCTCATTTCTACGTGCAGTGCTACAACACAGTGATGGAAGTGATGGAAAGGTAGAAGCAGAGAGGATTGTTTTCAAAATTATAGGGATTTATCAAGTAAATAGTGGATTTGGATTTAAAATCCAACATTATGATGAAATGACGCCTGCCTCATTCTACATAATGGCTTCGGTGTACCGTGACAGCATAACATGCTTTTTTTTCCAACATGACAAGAAAGATATTTTGAGAAAAAAACACTTAAAACTAAAAAAAAATGCTCCGATTTAAAGATAAAACACTGACTATCGGCAACTTCGTGCTGTAAATATCAGTAGCCGCCTTCGCCAAATGTTTTCACTCTAACCCTTTAGTTAAACCAGTATAATCCTGAGCGGGGGAAAAAGGTCTGGCTTGTAGATAAAGCACCACACACACACACTCTCACGCCACACTCGCACACACTATCAGAGGGGATTTAAAGATTCAAACAGTGGTCTTGGTAATTAGGCGGATGGATTTGTGCCTCTCTTCCCGGTCCGGGGGGATATAAAGCGACACATGATGCAAGCGGACGGACTCTTTAAGTAGATTAATTAAAACCAACACCGCTGGGGTCAAAGGTCAAGCCCCCTTTCGCTGTCAATCCCCCCCCTCCCTACCCCCCTTCCCCTTTTTCCTCCAGCCTCGCTCGGAGCGCACTCGAGCTGCAGGACGCTACACCTGCGATAAGTGAAAGGATTTAGATGATTGGACGACTGTGAAAAGGGACCCTGAAGAGATCGAGGAGGGAAAACGCAGCAGCGAAGGAATGACGGTGGAGTTTTCTTTCTTTTTTTTAACTCAGACATTTAGACTCATTTTCACATTAGCACTGAATATACGCACTTCACCCTCAACTAGTGCGTTCATATTTCTCTTTAACAACACACTTTTATCTTTGGCTTCCTGTCTCTGAACATCCAGCAATGATTTAACTAGACAGTAATAGAATAAAAACCTGAGCTCTCCTCTCTCTCCTCCCTAATTGAATCCAGAACACACCTTGTGTTTGCCGCGTGCATGCATGCGTGTGTGTGTGTGTGTGTGTGTGTGTGTGTGTGTGTGTGTGTGTGGAGACGCACGTGTGTGTGGGGATGTAATCAGATGGAATTAATATGCATGCTGTTTCTCATTATGGCAAAACTGAACTGCACTTCAGATATATGGTGTGCACTGTGAGAGGCACGGACAGATTTCTAACATCCATCCTCTACGCTCTCATTGGAACATGAGTGTGTGTTCATACATGTGTGTGTGTGTGTGTGTGTGTGTGTGTGTGTGTGTGTGTTTACAGACTGATAGATGGAAGAGATAGTGAATGCAGAAGACACACCTCGCTGCTGATCTGATAACACTTGCCTTACCACATACATGCGCACACATTTGTCACTTGCATTAACTCCTTATTGCATTTAAAGTAAATCGAATTCCACCGAGTTGCATTAATCAGCTAATTGCGATAACGTGCTTATCATGCTGCCTAATTGTGTTACAACAGTGAGGTTTCATCTTTCACCTGCACCGATAGTTTTCTTTATAATGTCTTCAAATCTTTGTTTCATTTCACCAGCAGCATTCGATCACCAAACGCTGCGAGTCGCCGCTGTCGCTCAACCAGAACGCAAAAACTCCACGCTCCAGCCGCGGTATCGTGAACGAAAATTTAGAAAAATGATATCTCACTAAATCAAGTGGTTTTCGCTCCTCACCGCTTCCCTTTGTTCAACTGCTTCTGCTTCTCGGCAATAACAACAACACACTTTCTTGTTAATGCTGAGTTTATGATGAGTGTGTGTGTGTGTGTGTGTGTGTGTGTGTGTGTGTTTACGTGTGTGCGTTAAGTGCGTGTCTGAGCGTGACGGAGGTGAGTCTCATTAGGGAGAGAACGACACAGAGAACGGCTCCAAGGTGCTTCATTATCATAAATGATTGAGAAGAGCATTTTTAGTGCTCATTTGT
This sequence comes from Sander vitreus, assembly GCF_031162955.1. Lineage (NCBI taxonomy): Eukaryota > Metazoa > Chordata > Actinopteri > Perciformes > Percidae > Sander > Sander vitreus. Next base: position 20,188,109 of record NC_135877.1, on the reverse strand, counting down.
GTTGGGGTGTGTGTGTGTGTGTGTGCGTGTGTGTGTGTGTGTGTGTGTGTGTGTGTGCGTGCGTGTGTGTGTGTGAGGGTGTGAGTGACGGGCCGGCGGTAAGCTGGTCTTTATTAGGATGTGCCGTCTTTGGAGAGGGACAGCTGCTCCTGCCTCTTATCTGGAATAACAAAGGTTTAATGAGGGAAGAGACGAGGGACAGAGGGGAGGTAAATAATCCTCTTTCTGCCCTTCCATCATTCCCGTTCTCCTCTTTTGCTTCCTTCCTTCCTCCCTAACAAGTAATCTGACTCTCAGAAGGCGACAACAAAAATTAAACTCTTTTCGGACTTCTTTCGCAAAGGTTTGCATAATATTTGTCCATTCGAAACTCACTTTTTACCTTTGACCTTTCAACTGTAAAGCCAACATGGCTGCCCAATACGTCAATTATGAAGTCGTTATCTGTGCTAAAATTAGATAAAAGTGACATTTTTAATGCTACCAGGAGATCTGTCCCCGTTAAGCAAATAGACCGAGAGGAAAGGAGAGTGTGTCCACAGAGAAAGTCTCTACTGCGGCTATTTATGTGTGTGTGTGTGTGTGTGTGTGTGTGTGTGTGTGTGTGTTTGTGTGTGTGTTTGTGTGTGTGTGTGTGTGTGTGTGTGTGTGTCAGGTCAGCTGCATGTCCTATTTCTCATCCCTGCCTGTTTGGAAATGACATCATTTAGCCCCCCTTTCGTCCATCAGCAGTTTACTGAAATATGCCTGCTCTACATTACTCCGCTCATTTTCTATTTTGGATTTGTGGATAATGATAGTGGGATGGAGGGCAGCGGGGGGATAAGAATGATAGCAGAGGGGAGAAGCGGCATTAAAAGAATAATTTGAGGGTCTTCAGGGCTCTGTCTCCTCTCTCCCCGTTTCTAAAATAGAATTTGCGATAGTCTCCGCAGAGTCTGTCGAGGGAATAATGACTTATTTATCAAGTGGCTGAAATATTCAGGGACAAGGCCCTTTTAAAATCCAGCTTTTAAATGCATAGGCTTTTTCTGCTGAGATGCTTAATGACAGTGAATGTATTCATAGTGATTTGCAGATCCGAGATGGAGCCTTGTATGCTGCCTATGAGTCTAATAGCTGTTTGACAAAAAGGAGAGTGCTCGCACAAGACAAGGTGAGCGAGAAAAGTTTCACCTTTGCCCTCATGGGAGGCTCAGTCAATCAAATTTGTATCAGGACCGCCTCCTTCGTGCCATTAAGTAAATGGCTGTGTTGCTGGAGCAGCGCTGAAAACATATTTTGCAGCTTGGGGGTGGGGTGGGAGGGGGGTGTAATGTTCTTTAAAAGCTCTCTGTTGCAGGCAATCAGCCATGAGTAAATGTTTTAAGATAAACTCCAGGAGGGGTATACTTTTTTTCTGGAAGTGTAGCAGAGGCTCTTCAACAATTTGGGGAACCAAATCAACATGGGTGGGAGGTGGAAGGAGGGTGGGGGGGTGGTGGAAGGGTGTGGAGTAGGGGGGTGATGGTGATAAATGGGTGTTATTCTTACTTCTACACTGGAATGGACGAAGTTTGGAGATGATGGCGATGATAAAAAAATAAAAATAAAAAAAAGGCGCCGGTGCGGGGCAGCATCGGGGGTTAATGAGATGTACGCAGACACGGAGCAGATTGCATGCGTCAGACTCATGGCAGAGCGGAGGAGAAGAGCGAGAGGAGCTTCAGAAAGTAGAAAGATCTCCGTACTCGGCGCCGATTTACAGCCAAACGGGCGCAATCCGTGCGTAATTACGCACAGCAGCGCCAGAAACCAGAGCTCGATCTCGTGCCTGCGCCGCGTCCCACCCTTATTTCCTCCAAAACACCACCGCACTTCTTCTCTACTGTCTACCATCTCCCCTCTCTGCTATCAACCTACGTTTTTTTTTACATTGGCGAAAAACTGTACCGGGCGCTTACCTTAACACGTTCCAGCTTTTCAGAGGGTCCAGGTCTGAAATTATAGAAACCATGGTCGACTGGCTGGGCAGCACCGGGAGAGGGAGGGGGTGCGGCAGAAAAAGATCGAAAGAAAAAGCGGCGGCAAAGGGCTGTAAACTCCGTCTGCGAATGGCAGCGATTGCTTGGATGCAACCCGTCCTGGTTGTTCAGTGGGTGATGAGCGCTGTCACAGCTCTCTCTCTCTCTCTCTCTCTCTCTCTCTCTCTCTCTCTCTCTCTCTCTCTCTCTCTCTCTCTCTCTCCCCCTCTCTCTGTTTCACTCTCTCTCTCTCTCTCTCTCTCTCTCTCTCCCTCCGCCCCCTCCCGTTCGCAGCATGCGCTCTGCAGACGCCTCTCCGAGCTTTTTTCCGGTCTCTGTATCTGTTTCACAGGCAAGCTGCTGCTGCTGCTGCGGGAAATGCAGAGATGTACAGTAGAGGAGGGTAAACCCCACCTAGAAAAGCACATTTACCCATCTTATTTTTTATTTATTTTTCATAACACCGGAGGGAATAGAGTTTACACACCCTTTTTTTCGGGCTGGCACATTGTAGAATTTGCACACTGCAAAAAGTGTCCATCTCAGCGTCTTGTTTTGTTTAATTTGTAAATCTTAAAATCCTCCTTTGAGGACGGATTTTTTGTCAGTGGGGATTATATGTTTCACATATTACACACTTATTGTACGAGCTAACAGAATGATTAAAAACATACAGCCATAGTTTCACTTTTTTCTTTTCTTTTCAGATTTACCTGCAATGAATCTGTAAAGGAATTAGAAACCATTATTAAACCAATTGCCAATTCAAATGAAAGTTTTGCCTAAAAGCAGGTTTATGCGCAATTAACTACAGCCACTTGGTGAGGCATGTCAAATGTTTTACAGCTGAGACCTCATTCAGACAGAACTGTTCGGAGGCATCATCGCAGCCCTGCAGAGCACCTCGCTCTCACTCCCTGTCAGTGCTGACTTCCTGTCTGACACCACCACATCCTGTTGATAACTGTTTTTTTTCTTTTTTTTATATATATATATATATAACTTTTTCCCCTCCCCTAGCCATGGCAGCAGATGCGTCATCCCTGGCGAAGAATGAAAACGCAACAGCCAAGTCCCACCTATTTCGGACTATTCTGAGCTCCTATCTATTTGCTCGTTGGGGAAAAAACAGATGAGCCCCGATGGAGAAAGAAAGAAAGAAAGAAAGAGAGTAGAAGAGAGTGTCAGAAGTGTGTCTGTTTCAGATAATTGTCTGGAACAACAGATCAGAGTGGGACTGAAAGTCCCTGCCAAAGCCAAGCGGAGTGTTATTTTTCAGGGTTATGATATCCGTCATTGCACATGCACTCACAGATAACGGTCAGTTTGACAGAAAACTGCTGTGGTTTCATTTTACACAGTTGGCCATTTGAACAGAAGACAGAAGACATAAGTCTCAGTCTTGTGTAGCTTGTTCATTGTGCATTTCTTGTTTTGTCAACTGGTTTTGAATGTTGGAATCCATTTCCAATTAGAGGACCATTTATTTATTTTTTTCCATCCCCTAAATTGCAAAAGGGTTGCAAGGCGTTCTAAAATAATGAGCTTTGAGGTCATTTTCAGCTGACATTCTGCAGAGCAGAAACGCGAGTTCGCATTGGAAGCAAACGGAGAATGCTGAGCTCCGAGTGGAGCGTGCGCTGTAGGTAAGACAACAGTAATGCAAAGCTACAGCCCGGCGCTCTCAGCATCAGCAGCCGTACTGCACCGGCTTTAAATAGACTCAATTGGACATCTGCTTCACAGAGGAGGAGGAGGAGGACGAGGAGGATGGAGAGAGTTGACAGCATCTTTCTCCTCTTCCTCTGTCTCTATTTCTGTCTCTCACGCTCGTATAGACACGGACGCACGCACGCACATCACAGAGATCAAACAGAGTTTAGCTCTCCTCTGCACAGCTCTAATTTCTGCATAATAATCACGCTGGCAGGCCTGACGTCTCGGAGTAGGTGTCGGTGCATCTGCATAAGTTAGCAATGCATATGTACACCTGAGAGAATACAGGTGAGCTACAGTGCACGTTGTCGAGCAGTGTGTCTTAATTTGTTCTTTCCTTGATGTTCTTTTGCTGAACGTCAACTTCAACAAACTTGATTTGTGTCTATCCTACTGTCTACTTTAGTCCCTTATAATGCCCATATTTAATGTTGTCTTTTAAAAAAGATATGGTTTTTATATTACTATGTCTACATTATTCTCTTATATTGTCCATATTTAATGCTGGTGTCTAGACTTTATCCTTGCACTTTTGGACTTATTTGCACTACCACCATGACACACACTGTCATAGAGCACTTTACCATGCATACTGAATCACAAGGTCAGTCCTTACCCTGTCACTGCAAGCGTCTCATGCTTATACATCCCTTAATACATTCATGTGGATTTTTTATTTAGTATCTTTTCTTTTATTGTCCATATTATTTATGTGGATTTGTTATTTTATCATCCTGTTTATGATGTATGTGCATGTTGTGTGCGATGTCTTTAAGCTACTGGGATCTTGAATTTCCCCATTGGGGATCAATAAAATATCTATCTATCTATCTATCTAACTTTCATGTGAAGGCGTTCCTGCTAAGCAGCATTACGCTTCCCTCAAAACGCATGTTCGCTGTCGCAAAACTGTAGAATATGACCGTAATTTCTACAAGACAGATGTGGCCATGACATTTGACAAGCTCACTGTTTATTCATGAAAAACAAAAATAAAAAAAGTGCTATATTGTGAGGTTTTGTGCGCAATTTCAGAAACATAACCCTGATTTCCTGAAGTTTGACATACTCCAGTAACTCTGGGCTGTGGGTAATAATCAGGCTACATTTTCTATTGGAGTATTATTTATTTAATGGCAACACAACAAGACAGTACAACACAGCCGACTTTGCTCTCATTATAGGACTTCCTGTTGAACTCAAAACTGTCCGTGTACAACAGTAGGTAGGAACTAAAAACAAATGGGGGTATGAAAGGGCAACCTAACCTGTTACACATCTTCAATTATAATAATTATATTGTAAGGAGAAATCAAATAAATACTGGAGTAATAGATGTATGTGCTAATATTGGAAGAAGTATTACAATTGTAAGGGATGACTCCGAGTCAAATAATCATTTGTTGGTCATCACATGAAAAGGTCAGCTGTTTGTATTCAATATGAGTAATATATCTTTTTTTCTTGTCATAAATATACGTAGCTCATGTAATTTAAATATCCTGCTGCTTCACTAACCTTTACTCAATGCCACTTCTAAATGAATGTGCAACCTGCGTCACAGGTATTAAGTACATAGCTATGTGTCATATACCTGCCAGCCAATCAGAATAAAACATTCTCAGTGGCTATGATGCATAACGATGTATAAGTATTCAAACTAAAAGCATATAATGCACCACTATATATATATATATAGCTTAATGACACACATCATATGAGTAAACTCAAGAAATAAAGGTAAATCAAAGTGTAATAGATACAGTAACTATAGTTACAGGAAGACTAACTCCTGTATATAGTCCGTTTTTCATATATAATATTATATGATGATTGTATATTTTTTATATATATATACATACATGTGTATATATGTACAACATATATACACATGTACTGTATATATGTTGTACATTGTTTTTTCAAGTTTGAGTAGGTGTTCTTGTACTTTATTTATACTTACTTTATTCATTATTATTTCTTGTTATTCTGTGAGGATGTTGTGTCTCTTATACCTGCTGCTGTAACACAGTAATTCCCCAGTTTGGAAATAATAAAGTCCGTCCATCCATCCCTCCCTCCCTCCCTCCCTCCATCCATCCATCCTTCCATCCCTCCCTCCATCCATCCATCCATCCTTCCATCCATCCATCCATCCATCCATCCATCCATCCCTCCCTCCCTCCCTCCCTCCATCCATCCATCCTTCCATCCCTCCCTCCATCCATCCATCCATCCTTCCATCCCTCCCTCCATCCTTCCAACCCTCCATCCCTCCATCCCTCCATCCCTCCATCTACCCACTGTATCTATCCATCCATCCTGTTAAGCTATGAGCCTTATGTCAGAAATAAGGGGCCAACAGATGCATCACGGTGAGTCAGGAAAGTAGAGGAAAGGTGCGACAGCATGGCACGAACCAGGATTCACACTCCTGTAGCTCCGAGGATTGGGTATGTAAATGATGACAATCGGCTGCCTCTGTGTGAACACACACCCTGCACTGTTTGAACTCTCTGATCCCATTATTCAGCACAGGATTCAAAATCCTCGGACTCTTACTGGCACACACGTGCACACGCAAACACACACAAGCACTCACTCAGGTACACATATTGCTACGCATGCATTCATCATGCACAGACAGAGCCAAAACAATATTAGCATGATAAGCACCTTGTATTTCCCCCCCAGCTTCTTTATTCGACAAAATCAGGCAGATCTGAGGACAAGCCTTGAGGTTTATGTCATCATGCATATGTGATGTGCATTTTAAATCTAAACAAAGTCGGTGCATCTTAAAACCACCCACTGAATACAGATTCACATTTTACCTCAATCCATTTAAGAAAGGGTTGGGGTGGGGGGATGTGGGGGGGTGTTGGAGATGAGAGGAAAAGGAAAAAATAAGCACAACAGAGGATGTGGATAAAATAAGTATAGGGGGATTATTTCATAAACGACAGAATTTTCTTTTCTGTGTAAGTCATTTGATCCTGTCAAATATGCCTAAAGCCATACGCCCACGTGCTCATTGTCTGAAAAATGCTCAGTTTATGAACCCCCCCTTTTTGAACAATGAGCGGAGCGGTTGGCTGCTCCACATCAGCCTCAGCGTTCAGTAGAAGCAGGAGAAGGGAAATGAGATTTAAATCGGGGGACACAAAGTGGCAAAAGCGCGCCCAGGAGAACGGCCCATTAAACATTAATATAAAATAAACAAACAATAAATACAGAAACAAATAACACCTACATATAACTATATAACATTAAGAAAGAAAAGAAAGGCTGAAAATGGACACCGCACTGAAAAATGTACCCATCATTCCTGGATTTGTCAAATTATCATTTGATTTTCATCCAAAGTTGGCAATACTGCCTGTGTATCTCTCTCTTTTTTTCTTCTTTTTTGAAGGGGTTGACAAATGATACGCTCAGAGCTGGTGGAAAGGAAATTTAGAGAGGAAGAGAAAGCGCTTGGCAGAGAAGGGTCCAGGCGAATTGGGCGAGAGAAAATGCGGAGAATGAGCGATTGAACTGGTGTGGGAGAGCGAGTGGGTGAGGGAGCAAGAGAGGGAGGGAGGGAAAAGAGGGAGAGGGAGAAGAAGAGGTGGAGGATATATTTAGAGCTGCTCCTAATCAACTTCTCCGTCAGTTTGTGTCTGTGGGGGCGAAAGGGAGAGTGAGGGAGAGAGGGAGCCACACAAGTTCACCACTGGAAATCAATATGCAGCCCACTCGCTCACTGAAAGCAGCGGTGAGAGAGAGAGGAAGCGAAAGTGAAAGAGAGAACAGGAAAACGACAGGATGAGGCAGAGACAAGACTACAAGACTACAAGAGCAGAGGAAACGTGTTTTCATTTCGTCATTGTAGTTGTGAGAATATAATAATTCACCTAAAAAGGATAGTTTTCAAGTTTTTTTGTTTTTTTTGTCATACAATAGATGCCACATTGAAAGAGTTTCTGGTCACTGTTATTATTTCTCCTGTCTATAATGGCTGTGAAGTGAAGCAAATATGGGGCGTCAGCAGTCTCTGTTAGCCTTATCCAAAGTTATAGTCATTTAAGTACATAATTCCCTCTTTGCGTTTATCCAAACAGCGTCTTTCTACTGAGCTGTGGCGGAGGGATACGTCATAATAGTTGGTTTGTTGCCGGGATACAAAACTGGCAAAAAAAAAAAACCTACACACAACTACCAGGATGAGGATCCACACTTATTTGACTAACTCAAGCCTCACACTAGCTTGGGCTGTACTTTAGGAATGCCCAGAACGAGGACTGTAGATTTTGTTCCTCTTCTATTACATTGGAGTTATTGGAAGGTGACAGGAGGACTGATTAAAGCAACCAAAACCTCTCTCAACGGAAATCTAAATCTATCCTTTAAAAACTAAAGCAAACATATCTGCCCTGTAAAAGCCCTGCCATCTCCATTAAAGTGCTCATATTATGCTTTTTGGCTTTCCCCTTTCCTTTATTGTTTATTGTTATATATCTTTTTGTGCACATTATAGGTTTACAAAGTGAAAAAGCCCAAAGTCCCCCCCAAAGGGCCTTACCATCTCCAACAGAAAACACTGTTCACAAACTGCTCCAAACAGCTCTGTTGTAGTCCAGCCTTTACTTCCGTGATGAACGTGCGTCACTTTGTAGCACATTGCAATGGTCACCTAGCTGCTAGCGTGGCACGCCCTCATACTCTGCTTCTGACTGGCTAGTAGTCCTTACTTAGGTACTGCGCATGTGCAACTACCAGCAAAGATGGAACAGAAGTGAGATGTCTCACTCTGTAGCTAAAACAGAGAGCTCAACACACAGGGTGAAAAGAGGAGCTGCAGCAATGTGCAGTACAAAGTACAAAGTAACAAATATATGGTGTTTTTTGAAAATTAAACCATGTAAACCTATTCTGATATAAAATCTAAACACAATTTTGAACCTGAAAATGAGCATGATATGAGCACTTTAAATAAATACTCTTTTCCGAAAAGGGAGTAAGTAGAAGCAAAAGAGCTTTTCGGGTCCTACCCTAACTGTGCTGAAAACAGAGCCTCCTTAATGATTAGGGTTAGTTAATATCAGCCTAAAAAGTAGTACATTTAGGCTATATAGTTCCAACATTTGCATTCATTACCAAATCATCGTAGATGTAACGAGCATAATATGAGCACTTTAAAGAGTAAGTTAGCACCAGCTAAACATGTTGATTTTGCTGATCTCGACTAGTTGAACATGTTCCTGCAGTGACGCAGAAGTGTACTTGAGGGTGTGTCAGTACACGGTGACATCACCGTTGGGTTAAATCTACGCCGTGGCTACGTACATAGGTATGTGGAGACACGGACCCTACGCGGTTGCCTGACGTGCACCTCAGGCAGGACTTTCAAGCCAGGGAGCGGAGTTCCCTTCCCGGGGAAAACAAAAGACTGGAAATGCGTGTTCCTTGGGAGTGTTTCAATACAAACCGTGATCCTTTTCCCAAACTTAACTAGTCGTTTCTTGGCCTAAAACGTGACTTTTTTTCGCTGCATAACGCTCACTTTTCCTTGCCTAATCTTAACCGTAATCCAGCCAAAATGACCGGCAGCTCACGGTGCTCTGTACCCGGCGCACAGACACCTATTTTCGGGTAACTGAACCACCAACTAACGCTGACCTGACGGGGCACCATGACCTTCCAGCTCGCAGTGCTCTGTACCCGGCTAACAGTCACCTATTCTCGGGTAACACGCTGAGCTGACGGAGCACCATAGCCAGCGTTGCAGAGCTCTGTAGCAGCTAAACACATCTACTAACTGCTGCTGATACGACGAGCTGTGACGGAGGTCGGTAGCCGGTGGCAGCTCCGTAGCGGCTTAAACAGCTTAGCACAGAGCACCTCTGCAGCCAATGTCACGTGAGCAGTTGGTGGTCAACTAGTTTTCGTATGATATACGTTTTAGTGTACATAACTTTTTTTTCGTACGATACCCTACGAACCCGTTCATGAGAATGCGTTGAGCAGTCAGCTACTCTTCCTGGGATCCACACTAGACACACAATACATACCCATTACATCACAGACATACCATTACAATAATATGTGTACACATACATACACATGCATGTATACACCCGCATATACACACACACACACACACACACACACACACACACACATACATTTCCCATAAACAAGAGATCAAGCTAACAGCCACACTCAGTAACTATCACAGTATAAATAACCCATGATCTAAAACCTGGAGATCCCAACCAATAGATCCTCAATGAACTATGATTTCCTTCTTTCAATAATGGAAAATACTGATAATACATTTTAACTTGGATAGCTTTGGATTTTTGACTGCAGAATGGGAGGAATTTTAGTTGTTTAGTTGGACACTTCAAGGGTTTATCAACTTTTTCACTGAAAAGGACCGTCCACATAAATCGGTGCATGTGTGTGTATGGATATTGATAGGTCTGACTTAAGGTCAATATTGTGTGGGCTATAATGAAGCTGAGATGCAAGAATGATAGCAGCGAGACCATTTAATAGAGGAGGAGGAGGGTTAGAGCTCATATACAGTAGCCTCTTTTTAGAACAACCGGCTTTTCGCTTCCACTCCCCCGCCCAACATCTCTCATTAGCTGATGATCGATCCCCTCCCTGTGTAGCCCACCCAGAGAGAAAAGGCAATTAGAGCATTGACCAACATTGTGTGAACTGATGCTCAACAGGCAATCATCACCTGAGAGAGGCAGGAGGCAGGGTTCGGAGGGGAGAGTAGGGGCCAAAGGGTGAGTGGGTGAGTTTGGGGTGAGGAAACATTGAAGACAAACTATGAGTAAACTGAGATGAGAATGTGTACGCTCCATCCACTATGTGTATAGTCAGGGTGCGATTTTCTTTTTTTTTTTGAGGAGGCTAAGGTCCTTCAACATTTGTCAGAAGATGCTGAGGACGTTTTATGAGTCCGTGGTGGCTAGTGCTCTCCTGTATGCTGTTGCATGCTGGGGCAGCAGGCTGCTGTCTGCTACGACAGCAGCAGACTCAACAAACTAATACAGAAGGCCAGTGATGTTGTTGGTGCGGAGCTGGACTCCTTAAAGGCAGTGTCAGAGAGGAGGGCGCTGTGCAAAGTACACTCCATCCTGGACAACTCCTCCCACTCCACAATACACTGGTCAGTCTGAGGAGCACTTTCAGCGACAGACTCAGACACCCACGATGCACCACAGAGCGCCAGAGGAGGTCGTTCCTGCCTTTGGCCATCAAACTATATAACTCCTCCCTCTGAGTGTCACACGCTTAGAGTTAAAACTGGTCTCACAGCACGCATCTCCACATCACGTCTCAATATTCTTGGACAATTATGTACAATAATTCCTGCAATAGTTATCAGCATGAACAACGGTGTTATTTATTTGTTCACTGTTGCTACTTATATTCACACTGTAATTATTTATGTTCGTACTGTACCCTGCACTACAACAGAATTTGTACAATCCATTGAAACAATCTTTTTAATCTAATCTGACTTGTAACCTAATCTCACTTACTTCTACTTAAAGGTGCTCTAAGTGATGTTGGGTGACGTCACAAATAAAACGGAGGCTAGCTCGCCCCTCCCTCCTCCTCATCCCGTCCCCTCCCCCTCCCTTCCATGAACTAACCCCCCCCCAACCCCCAAATCCTTCTTGTTGGTTATTGGCTGGAACACTGTTATGTTTCTTGGTGCAGGTTGGTTTGTTTTTGTTGCCGTTTGTAGAGCCTGGGCTGTCTACAGAGGCTGCATTTTTTTTTTACAGTGTGTTCAGGGGACAGGCAGCTAGCGGATTGTGAGGAGATGTTTGCTGTATGTGACAAAAAATGTCGTAGCCTAAAAAAACGTGTGACATTGCTTAGAGCACCTTTAACAGTTTTTTTTTAATATCTTATTGTAGATTTGTTACTTTATTTACTTGTGTCCAAAACGACCGGCAGCTTGCGGTGCTCTGTGCCTGACTCAAAGTCTACTATTCTCGGGTACCTGAACCACCAACTACCGCTGATTCGACAGAGCACTGTGCGGAGCACCGAGCCAGCGTCGCAGAGCTCTGCAGCGGCTACTAACTGTGCCTGACAGAGCTGCTAGCATGGCTGTGAACTCTTACCCTTCTTGTTAAACATCAATTCATCATTCTGCATTTAACGTTGATCTGAGTGGGTGAAAATGATCAAGAACAATTGACACCAGGGCAGACATTGGCAACCTCTGTCTCTCTAATGGCGTTGTTATTGCTACAGTTGCTACAAGATTAAGACCACATTTCCCATAAAGCCCATTGTGATTGCCATTTGTTAACCACTCAACACAACTGTCTTCATCACTAATGCCTGGCCTCTTTTATCCAGCACCCTTTTACCTCTAGTTCTGTTGATGACTACTTGTACTATAGACTTAAATGTCCTACAAAAGGTCAGAATCTGCTCTTGTGGCAATTTTTGTACACTTATTTTTTACATGAGCAATGAACAATTTATAAAAAAATTCCACAATGAGCTGTTACTGAAAGCTGTGTATTCAGCAGGGTAACTGAAGAGAACAGTCATGCAGGCGGAGATTTCTTTCCTTACTCTGTCACTTCTTCCACCAGATGTCATAGCATGAAAGCCTGAAAGTTTCCACTTTGTATTTTATAAATTACAAAATTATACTTTATTTAGTAGCTCTCCACCTCTGAATATCACCTCATGATCAAAAGTTTTGCTTCTAGGATCATGTGTTTTTTCCTTTATTAAATGATGTGTCCTCTTACATTTGCAGGGGGGTTATTAAAGTGGTGGGCACACTTTAACAGGAAGAGCACTTTCACTTCCTTTTTGACGCTCTACCAGAGAGAGGTGCCCTCATTGCTTCCTGCATAAATCCAGTACATATATTCTCTCTCTCTGTCTCTCTCTCTCTCTCCTTCCTCCTCTGTATTTCATTGTCTCTCACTCCCACTCGTCCTAACCCCTCTCTATCCCAGCTGTTTTTTTTGTTTCATGCAGTTCACCCAATTTCCTCTCCATCTCTTCTCTCTGTGTGAAAAGCTTAAAAGCATTATGCACCACACTGATTCAGTCATATCATGAATAAAATAACACTACCAGTCACACAGGGTCTAACCCGGCTTTGACATGGGTTTTTCAAGGCAGATACCAATATCAGTATTTTTAGAATAAAGCTGCCAGTAGCAGGACACATTGAGCCAATATTCTCTATTTGAAAATGACTTTGTTTTCATGCCAACATTTTGAAGACACATATTTCCAAAAATGTATTCCTGACAGGATAGAAAAGCCAACAGGACACATTTTCATATATATATATATATTTTGTTGTAGTATATAGTATATAAGTTTGGTGACATATTACTGTAACATAAATAATCTAATGGTAGGTGCTAACAGAAAGAGCAGCAGCTTTATGTTCAAAGCTGGAGACAACAAGACTAAAATCTACTATTGCATTGTACTATTGAAATATGTGGTGTGCTACATGCCATCATAATTGTATATAGAGCATCACATTGAATCAAAATGTCAAACAGTCCTGGTAGAGGACACAATCACTTCACTAGAACATACAGTATATAAACATATTAAATCTAAAAAATGTTGTCATCTCAGGGACAGAGCACAGTGTATGGACCATATTTCATGTTAATAAAAGGCTTATATCAGTTTATCCTGCCTCAGAGGCTGTACATACAGCGCTTATGAACGGGAATAAAACAAATATTGCCTCAAAATACCACACAAATCCTAAAATGGCATTGGCTATGAAATTAATCCCCCTCCTCCCAGGCCTCCGCATTGATCGGACAACATAAATCAGTGCAGGGAATCCTTTCTCCAACCCATACCTGATGGGAAATCTCTCTTTGTCTCAGGTTCTGTGGTCATTTGTGCTCAAAGGTCAGAGGTCAGATAGAATAGCAGCCAATTAAAGCCCTGCAGATTTGACGCAAGGAGGAAACAATCTCCAACCCCATCTGTGGACCTTCGCCACGGGGGCCTGCCCTACCTCCGTGTAGTGTGTGTGTGTGTGTGTGTGTGTGTGTGTGTGTGTGTGTGTGTGTGTACATGCACCTGGATCCCTTCCTGTACGTTTTTATGTATCTCTTTCTACATTTCTTGATATCTCTCTTTCTAGGGGTGTAAGAAAAAATCGATACACTTGAGTATCGCGATATTTTATTTTGCAATACTGTATTGATTTTCAAAAACGCAACATCGATTTTTATTTTTATTTTATTTTTTTGCGTGTACAAATATTCATGTAAGACAGTCATGTTTATGTTGTGTTTAAACCCCCTACCGCTAGATGGCTATGCTGGGACGCACCACTAGTGTCCTTGCCTAACAGTGCCTAGCAGTGCCTGACTTTTTGCTAGAAGCTAACAACGTAGCTATGGCTGAACTTTGGCGTCCTTTAGCATATAAACATGTGCTCACTAAGAACCACAATCCCAAACTGGCAGTTTGATTCTCTGTGTACTGAATTGTTTATCTAAAGTAAACTTCTTTGACTTCTTTGAAAAATCCCAATATATTGCCTTACGCACAGTATCAAAATATATTGCAATATACACAGCCCTATCTCTTTCTAGATTTTTTTAATTTATCTCTTTTCTACAAAATGTCCATCTTACTAGGCGTCTCTGTGACCCAGCGAGCTGTGTTTTTGGGGGGTAATAGCTCGTGGTAGGGTATCTCAAGGTAAATAAGTCCCAGATGAGGGGGCCGAACTAAGAGCAATTCGCAGACCTCACTTGAATCGGCCAAGAAGGAGCTGCAGCAGGGACAACGGGCCCCCTTCCCGAGGCAGACCTGAGAGGGGAGTTCACTGGTGAGCATCTGGGCCACGTTCAATCTGACAAAATTTAGCAACACGTTTTTTAAAAACTGAAACGGGGGTGCATTGAAGACCCTGTTGTGTGCGCAAGCGCTCTGCCTTTCTATTACCACAGATTTACAGAGACGTCTCTGCTGATTGGGTATCACCTGTGACACAGCCAATAAACGAGAGACACGCCCCATCAAACAAGAGGAAACATATTTCAAAGCCGTTGCACGCTGTTGCACACCGTTCCGAGGAAAAATGTCGTTCAACCAGGAAACCGTAGCAAAACGATGCACACCTGTTTGGGATTTCCCCTTTCTGGTCTACATATCAATGCCTCTGCTGAATTATTTTTTTTTAAATGTACCCCTCCTCAAAGTGATCAATGCTACTTCCCCAACAGACCATATATTATATACCTAAAATAGAAGTATTTTAAACTAAGTAAAGCGTCTATAGTGCCATAGAACAATAAAATCTGACCGGCAGCTTGCGGTGCTCTGTGCCCCGCTCAAAGTCACCTATTCTCGGGTAACTGAACCACCAACTACCGCTGATTCGACATAGCACTGTGCGGAGCACCGAGCCAGCGTCGCAGAGTTTTTAAATTGAAAGTGCCCCTGGTGGCTGGGCCTTGACCCATGGGGCGCAACCTAGGATAACCGCATGGAGAAGCTATCCCGTGGGCCCACGACCCGCACGTATAGGCATTGATGTTGGGTGCATTGTCAGCCGTGCGGCAAGCAAAGGGTTGGGACCTATGCGTGCTGACCCCTGGCATCGCAGACTGCTTCTATGGATGTGGAACGTCACCTCTCTGGCAGGGAAAGAACCTATACTAGATATAGTTGGGTTCACCTCTAAACATAGCACTGGGTTTGGAACCAAACTCCTGGAGCGGGGCTGGACTCTCCTTCTTTGGAGTTTTAGGTTTCTCAGCAGGAAGTCAAACTTGTTTCAGTGGATGTTGGGCTTTTCGATCTACCAGACAACTTACATTCCAATCTTCACCTATGGTCATAAGCTTTAGGTAGTGAATGAAAAGAATGAGTTTCCTCCGTGGGGTGGCTTGGCTCACCTTTAGAGATAAAGCTCAGGCATCCAGAGGGAGAGCCTGCGGACATGTCGACCCGGCCCAGAATGAGCGGCAGAAAACGGATAGATCTTTCTACAATGGCAACCACTAGACATACACAACACTACAAACGTATCTGCTCATGAGCGTGTCTGTGCATGTGTGTTTCTTTTATTACTTTTATACACATCACACACACACTCCCCAGTCAGAGGTGTCCGCAAGCGTGGTTCTCAGTTTGCTGCCGGTGCAGAGGTCACTGCAAGCCAGCGCACTCCATTTCCCAGGTTGCCGCAGGGCTGGCCGAGGGTAGGACGGCACATTGTTCGCTGGCTTGATGAAACATGTCTACCTTGGTGTGTGTGCGCCTTGTGGGAGGGGTGGAGGGTCAGAGATGAATGTGTATACGTGTTTTTGTGCGAGTGTGTATTATGCTCTTTCTAGTTCAAGATGGCACACGGACAAATCAAAGGCTCATACATCATTCCGTGGCAGAGTGATATTTATGGGTGTCTGACGCAACGGTGTAGTGTGTGTATGAGAGGAGAGAGAGAGTGCAGAGAGAGAGAGAATGCACAGAGAGAGAGAGCAGGCATTCCTTCTCAAGTAAAGGCAGGTCTTACTGAGATTTACTGAGAGTGAAAAGTGGAAATGGCTGTCATGTCAGTGTGCTTACATACTCACTATTAACTGAAGTATAGCTTTATCAAAGAACCTAGTGATTTGCACAGAATGTTAATCCTCTCCATCAAAAACCAACCAACTGCACACAGAATCCAACATTATATCAGCTATTATACAGCAGCTGGGTTTTCCCGAGATCCAGCAAGAATCACAGGATCACGTATCTGACACAAAAATCCATCTCGCCTTTGCTTCAAGTAACGGGTTTGTGTCTGAACTAGCAGCTCAGCGAACTGATCAGCTTCTGGTGAGGAGCTACAGGCAGCTACACGCGTGGTTTATGTGTGTGTGTGTGACGACCGTGACTGTTTGTACAAAACGTCAATGGCGGACGTGATAGACAGATGGTTCATTCAATCACCTGCCAGGATTTTTTATTTTTTTTTTTAAAGGGCCTGACCTTTTCCAATAATGGCTTCTACGATGGTTCTGTGCATCGACGGACTGGGATCAAAAAACACACCGGCCCTATTTTAAAAATCACACCAATCCCCACCCAAACGTTGACATAAAAAGCCATAAAAAGGACAAAGAAACTGAATACAATGCAGAAATTCAGAACACATACTTAACGACACGCACCATCGCTACAGTCGGTGACCTATGCCGATAACAATTTAACATCTAATAGCGTCGGCAGATCGCTAGTGCTGTGAGATGATACGCTCCACTAAATGCACATTCAGCACACATACAAAGGCTCAACGTTAAAGCACAGTACATAATACAACAGCTCCACCAAAACATGAAAATGTTTGTGGCTGCATGCATAAAATAACTTTTTGAAAACAAGCAATGACAAAGTTATTGTTATTATTGTAAGGTATTTTATTGTGTTACCTCTGTTAAATGTTAAGAGGAAGTTAAGCCATAGAGCTTGTATTGTGATGGGAAAAACGGAAGTGGTAAATGCTGTGATGAGTGGCTATTGACTGTGTTGTTTTTGTAAAGAGAGACATGTAGTGCCGTCTTGGTTCCGACATTGGAAGCTCGCCTTTCTTTATTTCGATTGATCCTGAGTCTCGGCGACATAATAAACCCTTGGCTACGTTACTTATATTTTTATTATTATTATTAATTTTATCAGCAGCGGCTTCTGGCATTTGCCCAAATTCCAGATGGCCAGTACGTCACAGGTTCTGTGTCACAAACCATCTGTCAGGTTAATTATACTGTGCAATCCAAACCAAAAAAAAGCCTTCAGCAAGCTTGGAGTGGAGTAGGGAGTTGTAGACTGGAGCTAAAAACAAACTCCTAACTAAGCTAAAGGCATTAATAAGAGCCAGGGATGTCATCATCTCTGGATGTGTGGTTTATAGATATGACTTCTTCCTTCTATCCAGTGGGTGGGAGAGAAAACAGCCTGCCAAGATATTGTTTCATAACATTCGGCACCACTCCTGACAACCGTGAACTGGTTTCACTGGCCGGAGAGAATCGCTGTTTTCCCTGTCAGCCCCACAGCAACGCCATCCCACACACACTCACCTCTGTGCAACCCGCTGCAGGGCCGAGCGAGGGAAGAAGAAGGAAGGGTGGATGGATGAGGAAAGGAGGGAGGGAAGGCTATGAAAAAACAAGTCTGACTGCGAGGAGGAAAAGCCCCTGAGTATTGTGTCATCGCTGCCAAAGTACAGCGGACTAACTGCAGCTTCGGTCATCCAAATGTGTTAGCAATAAAGTATGAGAAAACACACTCGCGCACACACACACACACACACGCACAGATAGTGTAACCGAAAGGACACAATCATCTGTTTCTCATTGTTGAGGAATCTTCTGAGCTGATTCCAACCCTACACCCCTCCTCCTCCCTTTCCATCCTCCTTCCTCCCATCCGCAGCTCAAATTGTAAACACACCATGTTGGACAAATTCACAGCATAAGGAACTAGACTGGTATTAATTTGTGAAGTTAATAAAGTTTTTTTTTTTTTTTTTCGAGCACCTGATATTGCGCATCTTTAAATTTGACAGTTTCATGCTAACAAACTTTGTGCTAAGACTTCAAATAACCTAAATTGTTACATCTGTTTATGCAGACTCATGTGGAGTGTATAAGGCTTTGTAACATACAGAAATATATTTGTAAGCATGCACAATGATGTTTTAAGTGTGTAGTTATACTGTATACTCTACTATACTGCTATAAAGCATCCCAAAGTGATGTGCAGTATAAATAGTTAATGGGTGTTTAATAGCACATTAAGGAGGTAATGTTCAGAGCTGTACATGGAATCAAATTAGAACATGTTTTATTAAATATGTCATTACAATGATATATTTTAATTTGAACCATACATTAAAACTGTGCCTGGGATTTAAATGAAGCATTTATAAATGTGCATACATTTAATTTAGAATTCATTAGGGAGACCAAATTGGATCCCTCATTTGTGTTTATAGACTGACACTGTGCAGGCACTGGTACGGACACAGCTTAAAAACATCAACACTTTCAAATACAAAATGTAAGAAATGAAATGTGTTTTGTTGAAAATAGAAGAAGGGCAGACTAGAGGTGGACTTCCACTCTAACTCCTGTGACGTCCCATTTCTTTCCTGTGAAAACAGTGGTTAGTCATATTAGAACTACATATGTAAACTGATCTATTGTTATGATTCTTGTCCCGCCCGCTCCCGTAGACTTTTGTCCTGTCCCGTCAACGTAATGAATAGTGAAATTGACTCGCACTCTACAGGATTCCGCCCAAAAATGTCAGCCTCTAGGGCAAACCAATGTGAAGAATATTATTTCTACTATAGGGCTTACAACAATTTTACAGTGTGCCATAAAGTAACTATTAAACTTCAATAAAATCATTTATTTGTAAGTTTAAACTTATTTATATCTATATTAAAAACTATTTCAAAGATATTCTTATATGTGATGACAACTCCATTATAATGTGCTATGAAGCATTCATTACCCACTTATAGACCAGTAATGGATGCATAGTTGAGGTTCCATGAATAAACATTTCCATATATGCAACAATTATATTATTGAGAGTTCCATTTATTAAATGTCCGGCTACTGCTTATGGGGATTATTGCTAATTAGGGGATTAAAATTAAGTGTTACCTGAGTTTCAAGCAACATTGATCAACCATAAACATATGTCATTAAGCAAACTACACAGTTACTTTAACCCCTCCTATTCAGCATTTCTAACCACTTTATAGTACAGCTACGGGCCGTGGTATGCATCAAGGGAGAGAGAGGGGGAGTTGAAGCGGGAGGGAGGGAGTCCAAAGCCGAGCTGTCAGGACCCTCCTTGTCTCGCATTGCCAGACCTTCCTCCACAGCGCTGGGAAGGAAGGTCTGGCTAGACCACACAGTAATCCAGGATGGGAGAAAAACGTGCTCTGGTTTATTGGCATTCCTTTAAACCGATCACAATCGCTAAGCCCCGGACGCAATGACGGTGCCTCTGCAAAATAGCCTCGGAAAGGAACTTGTTTTGGTGGAACATGTGCACGTTCAAATGTTGTTTTAGTCGTGCAACAGAAAACTCAGATTGGACAGATAGTCTAGCTAGCTGTCTGGATTTACCCTGCAGAGATCTGAGGAGCAGTTAACCATAGTCCTAATGAATCCACCAGAGTTTAAAATGCCAACACAAAGAAAGCAGTAGGTGACGGACATCTGGGCAAAAAATTAGGGACGGAATTTCCAGCGGCACCTGAACAATCCTGGAAATGAAACGTCGTTGATACAGACTAGGAGCTCCATGGAGAAAATCAGCTTTCAAGTCCAGCGAGTGCTGCATCATCAAACCACCGATACTCCCACCAATACAGCGGTGGTACGTAACTAAGTACATTTAATCAACTTACTAACGTACTTAAGTACAAATGTTGAGGTACTTGTTCTTTACCTAAGTCTTTTCTTTTAATGCCACTTTTTACTTCTACTCCGCTAGATTTCAGAGGGAAGTATTGTACCTTTTACTCCACTACATTAATCTGACAGCTTTAGTTACTAGTTACTATAAAAATTAAGATTTTTTGCACAGAAAACACATGTAGTTTATAAAATATGTTTCATCATAAATCAAACTACCCAACAATATATAGAACAATATACAGGCCTACAAGTCCAGCTGAAATGATTAGCCGACTAAACACTTAGTTGATTGACAGTTTGGATCATTTCCAGTTTTTTTAAATGTGAGGAGCATTGAGTACTTTTACTTTTAATACTTTAAGTACATTTTCCTACTTGCATACTTTTATTGAGATAACATTTTCAATGCAGGACTTTTACTCATAACAGGGTATTTTTACAGTGTGGTATTTTTTGGGCGCCTTTAATCACAGCTCAGAAATGAAAGGGCAGAGAGAGGGGGGGGGAGACATGCAGGAAACCGCCACAGGTCGGATTCAAACCCTGGGCCTCTGCGTCGAGGAATAAACCCCTTCCTATGGGCACCCGCTCTACCAACTGAGCTACCCTGGTATTGGTACTTTGACCTGGTATTAGTACTTTGACTTAAGGATCTGAATACTTCTTCCACCACTGCACCAATGACAGATTGCATAAACAGCTTCTTTTTTTTTTTTGACTTGTAACACATGTTGTGTGTTAACAAGTCAAACAAATATGAGTGAATCATGAAGTCTCCTCCAGCGTCCCGTTGCATTTATGAAACGTGAATTTCATGAAGTCTGTCAAGGACGCTTGTACGGCCACATCGTCTGTAAGGAAGTTTTCCTTAAGCCTCTACATGTGTTTACCGAGCATTCAAATCTATTCAACAAAGCTCTTAAACCCCGCCGCCCCTGTGTGGACTAAATCTGACCATGAAAGCAGGGAGAGAGAGAGAGAGACCCTCGGATGAGCTGCAGTGATCCATCCAAACCTTTTGAAGTCTATATCCTCCAAAAATGGGATCTATCAGGGGTTTGAGTTTGGATTCAATAGGAAAGACAGGAGGGTAGATACTGTATGAGGAGAGGAAGGAGGAAAGAGATAAACAAGAAAGTCGCTGTTTTGGTAAGCGAGGTCATGAGAAGAAGGTGGAGAGTACATCTGTCTGCTCCTTCAGAGACGGACTCGCCTCTGTCTTCTCTATCCCTCGCTCTGTTTTTAAAGCCTGGCAGTATCACATGATAAATGTGCTGCTTTCAAGAGCTTTTAGAAGAAGACGAGAAAAAAAAAGGACACTGTATCTTCCTCTCTTGTTCTTTATAAGCAATTTGCGTCCTCTTCCTTCCCCCACCTTCCCTTTGGCAATCATATGGTTGGTATTCTGGTAACACTTTAAAAAAATCACTATGAAATGGTAAAATGATAGTTAAATACATTTAAGTTTATAGTTATTTTACCCTCTGCAGCTCAAACTGTTAACACACCATGTTGAACAAATTCACCGCATCAGGAAATAGACTGATATCAGTTTCTGAAGATGATACAGATTTTTTTTTTAGCACCTGATAGTGCATCTTTAAATTTGACAATTTCATGCTAACAAACTTTGTGCTAAAACTTAAAATAACCTAAATCAGATTGGATTAGGGTGGCACCTAAATCATGGTTGCAGCTGTCGCCGTGGTCCTGCTCAGCGCCCTGCTATGCTGTGCTACACCCTGCTACGCCCTGTTACACCCTGCTACGTCCTGCTATGCCCTGCAGTGCCCTGCTACGCCCTGCAGTGCTCTGCTACGCCCTGCTATGCCCTGCTACGCCCTGCAGTTCCCTGCTACGCCATGAACTACTACAACTACTATTTCTAGTCATAGTTCCATTATGTGACTATTATTCGACACCGCCTACCAAGAGCCTGGGTCTGTCTGAGGTTTCTCCCTAAAAGGGAGTTTTCCTTGCTCTTGGGGGAATTACTGGAATTGTTGGGTCTTTGTAAATTATAGTGTGGTCTAGACCTACTCTATATGTAAAGTATATGTATCTGTTTATGCAGACTTGTGTGGAGTGCAATGCAAATGTTGCATTCCAATCTAACAAAATCAAAGCCATCAGTTACTTAAGATCCATATTTAGCGTTTAATTCTGCTAAATGTTTACGAAAATGATAATACATAGAGTTAACTAATTATTAGTAATGTCATAATGTATTTATTTAACAGTTTATTGTTCCACACATTATAACTTCACAGTAAGTATTTGTTAATGATTACCAAATGATTTATCAACCTCGAGAAACATAATTCGGATGGCTATTATAAACTGCAACTGGTGATTATAACACCTTGTTAATGCCTGGTTAATCAATACTTTGTAAAGCATTTATTAACATTGTTTTGATATTATCAATGCACCAATAATAATCAAATAAACATCTCTTTTCTAGATCGACAACAAAGATTTAATGGGGCCAAATCAATCACTTGATGCTTTATAAACCACTTATTAATCATTAACTAATTGTTATAGGCATTTATAACAGCATCTAAATAATGTTTATAGATGGTTTCTAAAACAATTAACCATTGACAAAGTATTAACCATCTATCTAAATGTATGAACTAGTTATTTTATGTTTTATCAAACTCATGATAAAATAACAAATGGTAACGTCACTAACAATTTGTTAACATTAAAATAAATCATTTCATTGTTTATTAAAAGCAAAATAGATTACCTAAAGTTTCATTACCTATCAATTTACCAGTTATTTGTTATAGAGTGTTACCAGTTTTCTTTACGCACGCACATGCTTTCATGTCCCATAGTGGATTTGCTGATAAAAAAAGACAGGGACAAATGAAAAGAATATTGCCAGCTAACAATTTTGACGTGGTTATTCAAATGGGCCCCTGTGAAGTGTTGTGGAGAGAAATGAAGGCTGCTCTGAGGTCAGCTCCAAAACTCTGCGCCCAGAACAACAGAAAAGCAGAACTGCCCCCCCCCCACGCCTGACCCAGAGTCAGTTCATCAAATATTAATGCTGCGTGTAGTATTCCTGGGAGCGTAGCCCGACCCGAATACAATTACAAGCAATAAACAGTGGTCCTGCTTTAATCACAAGAGCAACGTTTACATGATTAATGCGATACAGTCCAATCTCATATCGCTGTTATGAGCTCAAGCTGAGAGCATAGGGCCAATGTTGTGATTATGCACATGATTATGTTGATTTTTTATATTAACTTTTCATTTGCTTTTATCACGGACTCCGGGATTTTCAGTGTAGGTGACATGGTTTGGGTCTGCAGACGGAGCTCACTGAAAAGCGCTGAAACACGGCCAGCTTGGAGATGAATTCAGGGCGGGTTTGAAGCCTTCCCAAAATTTGCCTGTGTTTTGTCCTCCAACATTGCTGCACGAAAGACATAAAATATGCTGCTCATTTCTGATGTTCTAAATTTTTTTACTTTCTTAAAAGGCCCCCATCCAAACCTCCATAGCCAATATATCTTATCTTCGAAACTCCATTCAGCTATAATAACCTTAAAATGGATCAAGACAAGGGTCAAGAACAGGTGAGGAGGGGTCAGTTCAGACAAGTTTTTCCAAATACGTTTTTATTAGTGCCCCGACCGTAAGGGGAAACTATGACATTTACTAGCGAGGAAGAAGAGAGACAGCTGGACTGAAAGCCTTACTGACTTTTCCAGAGCTGTAGCAAAATGTAATTGAAGAAACCATGAGAGAGAGAGAGAGAGAGAGAGAGAGAGAGAGAGAGAGAGAGAGGCAACAGCGGTACAATCCAAAGAGTCAGTAGAACAAAAAAAACAACTCCTGATTAGGCAAACCCTCTCCTGATTAGACCGAATCAGTAAGCTAAAGACAGCATCAGTGTGATTGAAGGTGGCAGTTTGAGAAGTGAACAACAGTAAAGAGGCTCTCAACACTGATGGCCGGCCTGACTGCTACTTGACTCACTGCAACAGACCTCCAACCCCCTCACACAGATCAAAGACACTACCTACGCTTAAACCATCCCCCACCCAAACACACATATGCAACAAGTCATTTAAATCAAATGATAAAATCACAGTGGTGGTTCTAGACCATTTCAAATGGAGGGGCCATTTTAGGGGTACCAAATATTTTAAGCACAAGTGTTACATACCACCAACCCTCCATAGATTTGGTTCTACAAAAGCCTAACGATACATATATAAAAACCAACACAAGAATACTCATTCAGTGTTAATCTACATTTTCTTTATCACTGAACATGAATAATATCCCCTATTTGGGGATAAAAATTGGGTTAAAAATGTATGAAACTATTTGCCACAGTTAGGGGGGCCAGAGGCTTATTATTACGGGGGCACTGGCCACCCCCTAGAACCGCCCCTGCAAAAAAATGACACAAAGAGGCGATTTCTGATCTGACGCCCTCGCGGCGGAACATCATGTGCCTTGCAAGAGTTATAACGCTGAGTCGATTTGTTTTATGATGTGACAACACGGTTAAAGTCTGGAATGCACCGACTTATTTAGTCATTTACGTAGCATGAGAACATTCCAGTTCCGGTGACATATGAAGGGGATCATCAGGCATGGTTCCTTTCTTACCATCAGTTTCAGAAGGAAAGTGCTGATTGGAGGCTTGCTGTCTTGTCCGTTTTTATGTTCTGTTACAAAGAAAAACTGTGTTGTATCTGAACTAAAGGGCTTTACCGAATAGTTCGAAGCTTCACTCATAACATAGACATTTGAATTCTAAATCAACATTGGAAAAAAAAAATGGACTGACAGTTAACTTGTTTATTGGACAATTTCGGTGAGTCATGATCTTACATAATCTTCATGGACCCGTGTGGGGGAAATGAAAACAACCTTTATTCTGGCTCAGGGAAAGCAAGTCACACAAAAGTCAACTGCACTTGAAGGCTTCATTTTTCTTCTCCAGTGGTCATACAGAACTATTAACATCAACTGAAAAATGTACTAGACTTACTCTGTTTTTAAGAGCCATGGGCAGACTGGTGCACTGAACCAAAACATGATGCATCATCTATGTCTACTTACATTTCCTAGAATACCTTTGTTGCCTTGATCATAAATAAAAGTAGTGTAATCTGACCAAATATTTGTGTTCCGCTTAGGTTAAAGCACTATATGTACTGTTGTTTGGTAGATTGAATTGTTCTTAAATAGTTGAAGATGAGGAATAAAATTGGTTGTTGTTACGTTTAAACATAGAATTGTGCCAAAGTGGAATTAGGGTTGATGGAGAGGGGAATGATCCAAATAGCTTGTAAGATTGCCACCAGGTTGTCATTGTTGTGTTAATTGTTTAGCCATTAAAACGTGGATGGGCTTTAATTGTTTGGTCGATAAATAGCAGGTTTTTTGTTTCCGGCTAAGGCAAAATATATGGGGTGCCAGCCATTAGAAATGTACTGTTTTGCCCAGTGTTGTATATTCAATAAGCTCCAGGTGAAGGAAACAAAATGTTTGAAGTCTAGCTTGTATATAACATATGTCAATGTAGTTGTTTTTGTTTTTTTGGAAAAATACACATCTTACCAATGTGAGTATGTGGTAGGCGTGTCACGCTAACAAATTTTGCAGGATGATAAATTGTCCCAGAAATTATTGTGATAAACGATAATATTGTCGTTCTGAGACCATTTTCATCTAATATAATGATAATGGCATAATAATGCAGGTAAACCTTTTGAAGGATCAATACACTTTTATTTCTAAAAAATATTTAACACTGGAACTGGAAGACATTTTAAATATCCACAATATGTCTTTGATCTCCTTTAGTATGTCGTCTTTCACGCCGTTGTACAGTTGTGGAATTGTCGTTTGTGACACGCATGTTCGTACTGGCTGTCAAATGTTTGCAGCATTCGTCGAGTGTTTGTGCGATAGACTACAGACTCTGTACTACATTTAACAATTATTTATTAAACACTAAATATTAAATTTAAATAATCTATTTATATCTATGTGGCTATCTGCCACATGGCGAGTAAATGTTTGTACCAAAATAGTTCTGTTTCTCAGTCTTTATTTTGGTGAAGGTACAGCTACTTTCTTCTGCTCCTCTGCTGTCTGCAGGTCGGAGCTTTGCGGGGGCGGGCCGACACACACACACACACACACACACACACACACACACACACACACACACACACACACACTAACACTGGCGTCACTTTACTGAAACCGCTTGCGAGACATAGTCCACAGCGGCGTGTATGTCCGAGCCTGTCTCCATCGCCTCCACCTGCAGGTTGTCAACTGTGTGCTTTGGAATGAAAGGGAGAAAACAGGACGCCGAGTAACACGGCGGGTATCGCACACCAAGACCATGCGACTGACAAGAGGGTTTACTCCTCGTTACGCTAAGGAACCGAGAGTGGTCATCCAGTCTCTTTGGTAGAGAGGTAGAGAGAGGGAGAGAGAGAGAGAGAGAGAGAGAGAGATAGAAGGAAAACAAACAAGCATGCAAATGGAAATTATCGCGGCTGGAAAAATTATCGAGCTAATTTGTTTTGTCGTGCGATCAATTAATTTATTGACTATCGCTACAGGCCTAGTATGTGGTCATTTGTTAGATCAGATTTATTGTGTTCCATTGTGTCTTTTTGTTCGTCTCTATTTTCAGGAAGGCCTGAAACTAAGATTCAGCCTCAGAGTTTGAAGTGTACTCGTGTACAGACTTTTGTGACGATCTCTTCAGGTGATCTTGACAGGTAGAATTTCTAAGTTAATATCCGGCGATGACACCAATGATATATCATATTATGGACTGGGGCTTGTTGTTGTAGTTGCCCTGGAAATGCAGTATGTCACTGTAACATTGAAGCTTGGCCAACTACCCATGGAAATAAGGAAAATCTTGCAAGTAGCAGTTTTTGCAGACCGCTTTAGTTTGGATGTTTTTGAACATATAATAAATGTTCTTGTGATTGGATTGATTAACATTCTGTGAGAATAAAGGTCTTGATGTCAGAAATGTTGTAAAAGTCAGGCGGATGATAGTTTTTAAGACTCGAGTTTGAGTGTACGGCTGTGCATGCAGTATTAAGTGTGCTGCAATACATTTTTGTTTTAAATGTGAGGATTTTAAAGTCTTCTTCTGTGTCCCCAGGCTAAGATACCTGAGCAGCTCTATCTTCCTCCTTGATGCAAGTCGTTTTATCCTTTCATCCTCTCCTGTCCGTTTTCATCTTCTGTTGGAAAGGGAAACCATGTTCCATCTAAACTGCCAAACATTCACTTTGAAATATATCCATCCCCTCCATTGAATCCATCCCAAATCTGCATATATCTTTATTTCTCGGTTTCCCCCCACCTTTTCCCTTCCTGTCCTTGTTAGACTGTTGACTGACTTCTTTTCTCAGGCTAAGTTGTGGACGTGGAGATTTTTGAACTGGGCCCTGCTTCTGAACGTTGGCTTGTTGCCCTTTCATAAATCTCTACTCTCTGAGTTTAGGTAAAGACCTGGATCTCTCCATGCAAACCCTCCTGCCCGTGGCAGAAGAAAACCATAAAACTTCCTGGCCCATAAACTGGCCTGCTGCTGGAAGACACATCTCCCCCTCTGTGCTTTTTATGGCCACTTATAATCTTTATACTGTATCTAGGCTCTTCTGAAGCTGAACGATGACTCACTGTCATGATAAACAATGGGATCATTAAGTGCAATGAAAAAGCTGGATAACAGGTGCAGTATGTCACTGAAAGGATGTCAAATGTAGGGTGAGTTCCCAGGCTAGCCTTAAGGGAAGATTGAAAAACTTAACAACGACTTGATTGAGCTTAAATAACTCTTTGTAATACACTTTTAAGAGCTTATTGCAGAAGTATCAGTTCAGTAAAAGGTAAGGCTCTGGAAAATCCCTTTACTTAACATTCTTTTCCACCAAAACTTTCTTGTCTCAATTCTGAATTTTTGTGAACGAGAGATGACGCAATTACCTCCCTTGTGCTCCCCAATTTGTTATAGGGAGTGGCCAGATCTCATGTACTATAGAACTATATAATACATTGTCCCCCAATCACCTCACTTTCTCTGCAGATGCCCCAGCCAACTAATAGCAGAGTCTCTACTACAACAAAAACAACATGATCCATCACTGGCCTTCCACTGGTGAACACATATAACTGGGCCAGAAGCAAAGTTTCTGGGTAATGAACCCTGCGTTTCATGTTCATTGCCCTTCATCAGACGTGTTTTTAGCTGTTGTTGCCCTGTTCTGTACTCTGTAATCATAAGCAATACAACTGATGGCTGGAGCGACTACAATAAACCCAGGTTGTAATGAACTGTAGTTTTCCTTTAATTTATCCTCATATTTCCTCTCACACTTTAATATTAAGTATTCCAACTTGATTTATCGTCAGAACTACCTAGAGACAAATATATTATGCAAGTAATCAATAGTAAAAGTCTTTATTTAAAGCAATTAACGTAAATAAGTATTCTACAGTCATGCTAGCGGCCCTGTGAGGCTGTACTCAGGCACAGTGGTGCTTTGAGCTAAATGCTAACATCAGCAACATCTGCTAACATTCTCAGAAAGACAAGGCTAACATCCTGATTTTAGCAGGTATACTGTTTACCATGTTCCACATCTTAGTTTAGCATTTGACCATCCCATTGGACCGAAAGCCCATATGTCCAACACACCATTATCCCGAAAACAACAACCCCACATTGCTCTGAAGGCCTGTTTGTCTGAAAATATGCTACAAACTCAGAAGCACATGGCTAATTACTATTCAGAATGACGTGATCAGACCTTCCTATGATGGCGAAGGCATAACCCGTCCTATTTTTTATTGGTTGTCCGGTTAGTTTTAGGCATTTAGACATGAGGAGTGAGATTGGTTAAGTTTAGGGTAATAATATCAGGGTAGGCCAGAGTTTGGATACTTTATTTTCACATGAAGCGAAATTCATTCTCTGCATTCTAAGCAGTAGGCAGTCTGAGCCAGTGCCTTGATCATGGGCACTGAATGGAGAACCTAATCTACATGTTTTTGATGCTGGGGAAACCAGAGCACCCGCAGAGAACATGCAAACTCCACACAGAAAGGCCCGGGATGACCGAGATTGGAACCTGGAACCTTCCTGCTGTGACCATGTTGCCCTAAGTAGAAAGGTCCAATGACGTCGCTCTGCATAATAATTGTGGTATGTGCTTCTGTTTGTGAGAGTGCTGTTGGACAAATGGCCTTTAGGTCCAATGGGACATTTTTAGGACTAATGAGGCTTCAGAATATGACGCGTCGGAACAATGACATGGCACCTAAAAACTAAACACAATGTATGGCTGAAGCTGATGGGAATGACATTAATTTAGCAGGAATCTGATCAAAACCAAAGTAATAGACACATGAACATTTTGACCTGATGTACACCCAACATTGTCATCCCTAGAGCCTTACTGCTAGCATGGCAAAAAACAAAGTTATTGTTATGTTTTGCAGCCATAAAAGCTCCCACCCATCTGTCAAATGTTCCTGAATCAGTGTAATACAGGTACAAAAAAACAGTGTTGTGTGACCATTCCCTCTTACTCAGTCCTTATTAGATTTGAAGTAGTAGAAAATAGACAAAATAGATGAATGTTACTATCTGCATGCCACCACCCTTCTGCATCCCAAAGACAAGCAATCAAGTGGGTAAACACACACACACACACACACACACACACACACACACACACACACACACACACACTCGCTACAAGTGTGTGGTTGTTTGTCCTTCTCCTCCATCTCTCCCTCAATCGCTTCCTCCATCCAGACTAATCTTCCATTGAAATGGCTAGGACTCTGCGGGCTGTGTTTACCCCGTCGGATATGAAGTGTGTATTTCAATTTTTTTCTTTTTTTTTTTACATGTTTTTTTAAACCAATGCCGTGTTGTTTGAAGTGCTAATCCTGTTGTTCTGCCTTTATCTTGTGATCAGAGGGCCTTCTAGCCTCACTTCACACCTCTGGAGGGACAGGAACAGTCCCAGGTGAAAGCTTTTTACTGGATTGTCCTGGTTTTTCAGCCGCTTTAAAATAAAATAACACCAGTGCTCCATTATGTACTGTAACAGCAGATCAAACGCCTTTTTAAACAAATGTGAGCGAAACATTTGAAGGGACCTAGCCTTTTACAGGCCATTACGGAGCCCCCCTGGTGTCAGCTGAGAAAAAAAAACAAAAAAAAACGTGCTCACAAAAATAAAAATCCGTTCCCTTGGTTTTATAAACGTGCGCAAAGTTAGAAAGATATTCACAGATGCGAAATGTTATTAAATCACAAACAACGCATCTTTCCTAACATAGTAAGGTTAACAACGAGCTACAAACTCATTTATATCAAAACGAGCCATCCTCCAACCTGGAGAAATAACATTGGTCTCTACGAGCAGTCGGTGGTGAGACGGCAGTAAGACGAGTGCTTAGGGACCGTCTACAAACTACAACACCGAAAAGAGATACAACTAAAATATGTATTAAGTGATTAAATAAGGTAGTGTCTCCAAACTTACCTCAATTATAACTTGTCTTATGCTAGTTGTACTACAGAACTTACTTTTAAAAAATAAGCATATTCATAATTTTTGTAAATATTTTTTGCTAAAAAAATGTAATATGGAGTCATGTCTCCAAAACTACTCCGCACATAGAAGCCCCCCTGCTGGTTGTACTACAACACAGTTTTCAAAAATAATCATAAGCATAATTTTAGGGAATATTTATTGCAAGAAATATGTTATAATTACATAGAGAAATGTCTCACAAAATATTCCAGAGAAGGTGGTTATACTACAACAAATACTTAAAGTGTAATATATATATATATATATATATATATATATATATATATATAAATATATGTTGTTGCCTTAAAACATGATTTGAGACTGAACATTTAGTAAGTAAAAATTTAGTAAAATGTTATGCAAACTGAAACAAAAAAGGTGGCAGAACAAACTTAAATATCAATATCACACATTAATTCAAAATGAACACATCCATGTTAATTTTCACATAGAAAATTATTTCAGATCTGTATTAATAATGTGAATAATGGAAAAACACAAATAATACACATAATAAATACACATGTTCTAGCTTTTGTTTACTTTTCTGGGTGTTTTTAATGTTCCCTTATATGCAGTTTGTGTACAATTACCATCGTGGCAGTAGTTAAAATTTTGGATCCTTTAGTTATCCAGACCTAAACCCCAAACTCACCTACAGCCTCTTTAGCTAGGGCTGTTACACAACACACAATCCCAAGGGGTATTTTTGTTTGGTATTTGTGCTGCTGTCATTCCAAGGCACTGCGTGTGAAATCATCTTGTGCACACTGAATCCACACATATATTAAATGTTTTTGGCAAAAAAATAGTAAGTACTGTAGTACAACTAGCAGGAGACATGTTATAATGAGGTAACTTTTTAACTTTTTTTGAGGTAAGTTTGGAGACACTACCTTATTTAATCACTTAATTAATACATATTTTAGTTGTATCTCTTTTCGGTGTTGTAGTTTGTAGACGGTCCCTAAGCACTCGTCTTACTGCCGTCTCACCGCCGACTGCTCGTAGAGACCAATGTTATTTCTCCAGGTTGGAGGATGGCTCGTTTTGATATAAATGAGTTTGTAGCTCGTTGTTAACCTTACTATGTTAGGAAAGATGCGTCGTTTGTGATTTAATAACATTTCGCTAAAGAGTAATTGGTCCCAGAACTTTGAATCTGTGAATATCTTTCTAACTTTGCGCCTGTTTATAAAACCAAGGGAACGGATTATGAATCCATGGGTACAGTTTATAAAACCAAGGGAACGGATTATGAATCCGTGGGTACAGTTTATAAAATAGAGGGAACGGATTATGAATCCATGCGTACAGTTTATAAAACCGAGGGAACGGATTATGAATCCGTGCGTACAGTTTATAAAACCGAGGGAACAGATTTTTATTCTGTGAATTCATTTTTTTTTTCTCAGCTGACCCCAGGGGCCATAGCTCTTAACAATGGGTTTATATTTTTGGCACTTTATTTCCAAGTTCATTTTGCACATAAACAGAATTTGTCCTCCGAATTTATATAATGACAAGCTGTGGGCAACTATTGTCTGGCACCTGTGGATCAAATCCAAATCTGAGCCAATGGAAAGAAGGAGTAATTTACTGGATGTCACTAATGGTAAATTCTCATTAAGCTGGATACATTTATCTACAACAGTAGTTCCCAAACAAGGGGTCAGGACCCCCCCCAAAGGGTTCAAAACAAGTCAGAGGGATATCACCACATAATTAAAGGGATAAGAGAGACAAAAATCAAACCAAACAGATTGGGAAATACTGATGCTTGTCGCCTCTGTTGGTAACTTCGGCGACTCTTTGTCATCTCAGTTTGAAAGAGGGACTTAATATCTTACAGATAATACAAAAAAGAAGTAACTATCTGTACATTTTTACTGGCCTCCATGCTGCTTTCTAGTCTCGCATTGCCAGACCTTCCTCCACAGCGCTGCGGAGGAGGGTCTGGCTAGTCCACACAGCATTCAGGGATGGGATAAAAACATGCTCTGGTTTATTGGCATTTCTTTAAACCAATCACAATCGTCTTGGGCCGTGCTAAGCGCCGCACGGAGCCACGGTGTCGCTGCTAAATGTTTGGTGGAACGTGTGTACGTTCAAAGGTTGTTTTAGTCGTGCAACAGAAAACTCAGATTGGACAGATAGTCTAGCTAGCTGTCTGGATTTACCCTGCAGAGATCTGAGGAGCAGTTAACCATAGTCCTCCATAGTCCAAATCCACCGGAGTTTAAAATCCCAACACAAAGAAAGCGGAAGGTAACTGGATTACATGTTTAAGGTTTGCCCAAAGTACAACACCTGTCCTCTACATCCCCTCATCTAACCAGAACTCCTTTCCAACATAAAAACACAAAAGAAATGCACAAATTTGGGCCACTTTATATGGAAATGAGAGGATAGTGGCTGGTACTCTTGGTGATTACATCAGCACATCGAGCCTTAATGTTTCTAAGCACCACAGAAATGTTTTTAGTTCGCATTATCAGATCAGAACACAGTAAGATTCCCATCTGTGATTAAATTAAATATAGGACTCAAGCAGCATCGACCCCCACATGAAGCAGGAGCTAACACAATTTATCTCGTCACCTGAGATGTTTAAACAACTCGGCTGAGAGGGGGTATCATCACAGTTTGTTTAAGAGCAAGGCCATTTATGCCCTGCTTTGCTGTGAATATCCAGTGGAAATATAAATTAGTAAAGAATGCCATGGCTAAAGCTTGCAACACCCAAGCCAATTGGAAAAAATGACATTACATGCATGTCTTTGCTTGTGGGTGGAAACAAGAGCACCTTCTGAAAAACAACCTCTGCTTAAGCTAGCCTGAATCCCATTTCCTGGTGTAAAATTGGCAACATTTGTTGACTTTTATTTTCTCAAGCCCTTTTGGAGACTACCATCCACTGGATTTAAGTGTGCTCATATAATTGTCAATCCGATATATATCCCTTTAGTGGCTAGTAACTTTTTAAGAAAAGGAAGCATTCTGTGAATGTATCTATGTCAGCTTTTACTGAGTGTGATAATCCATTCAGCGTGGAATCTGATCCATTGGAACAATGCCGCAAAAGTATGTGTGTGTGTGTGTGTGTGTGTGTGTGCGTGTCTGTGTGTGTGTGCATCCTCCCCCTTTTCTCCACTAAACTGTGAATGTAACTCAGCTATAATATCTCAGTCAGGGCTGAGTTGAGCAGGTGACCCAGAAAAAGAGCAAACAGAGATGGAGGGAGGAAGCCAGGAAAAAAAGAGATGAAGTCTGATATTTATAGATATGAAGACCCAACTGAGAGTGTGAACAGAGAGACTTGTGGATAAAGTGTGTTTGTGTGTATATGTGTTGGTGAGAATACATCCCAGCACTAAAACCTGTCTGTTTGCAGATAAGAGTTGTACATCATCAATATCCATCCTGTACAATTCCAACTTATCAAACTCCAGCCAATCCATCTACTTATTCCTCCATTTGTTTGTTTGGACTTTCTGCTTACAGCTCCAGCAAGGTAGATGTTGAGAGTTTATGTGTTTAAGAGATAACAGTGGGGTAGTTAAAAAAAAAAAGTTGCACCCAGTAAGTTGGCCCTTAACCTAAAGGAATTTCATTATTGCAAGTTTTAAGGAGGATGTGATTGTCCAGTATCATCAGCGGTTTTAGGGCTTGTCCTGCTGAAAGAGCACCGCAAGGAACCTGGAGGAAAAAATGTATATTTGCAGATATAAAAGAAGGCTGTGAGATGTGGTTGAAATCTCTGACAAGCTAGTAAGTGGACCTTTGGTCGTATTATAGATGGGAAAGAGAATAAAGGCAACCTTTTGCATTGTCTCACTAAGCTATTGCGCTCTCCTGAGATTTTCATTATCACGCAAAACCTTTCTTTGCCCGAGAAAATGTTTGCGACGATAAATGTTATTCGCTCATATTCCTATTTTGTAATATTATTATTATTGTTGTATTAGCACTTATATATGTACATTTTTACAAGGGGGTGCAAACGTTTTCTCATGAAAAATAAGTAGGCTGTTTTTTTTTTCTGCAATTCATAATTTTTTCCAACTTGTCCCATCCGGGGATCTGAACCATCCGGCACCTTGCACTGAAGATTTGGAAATTCTCTGGCATGAAATAAGTCAGATGTAAATATGCCAGATGCCAGTCGGAGCATGTTCAGTCCCAAACTATTGATACTGGCTTTCCGAAAGCCCATACTGGTCAAACTATTTCCGGCAGCCTTTAAAGGCAACATTAATCCTTTTTCTTTCTCCATCCACTGTCCCTTCTTCCCTTTCTACCTTGTTCTGTTCGCCAGTGTCCTTCCCACCACGTTGTCATGCAGAGCCAGGCGGTAGTCGGTAGGCCTGCTGACACTCTGTTCCATTGCTCAGACCCATACTGTCACCTGCCTCATTAGTGCTGATCTGGTGGAGAAGACACACACAAAATCCTAAAGCTGCGTGGACGCACACACATTTCTCCCGCGGTCAACAAATGTGAATGTACACGCTTGCAGCCAGATTTGCACAGGCAAGCATCCGCACACTCTACTGACACTGAGAAAGAAATAAGGAACTTGTTCTAGGTCACTGGTATGTGTGTGTGACAGCAAGCCAGAGTGTGTGTGCAGCAGAAAGCTTTTTACTGAGCCGACTGTCTTGCCGCGACAGGAGGTTTTGATTTTCCTCTTGTCTGACAGAAGTGACTTATGGCCATACCGCTGTCTGTTAAAGACCCCCAGGCCCCTTGAACAGGAGGCTATGTGTTCAAAGTCACGATAATACAGGCCAGCAAGCGACCCTGGAACTAACATTCAACTAATATGGGTTGTTAAAGGCTGGGAGCAATCTTTCAGGACAAAACCTGCCAATAGCTGATTTGCTGTGCCAATATTCATCGTTTTTACATTTTACCAGTTTGGTGCTAATAAATTAGGCAGTATTTTGTCCTGAATCGTGTTCTTGGCAGAGTGGAACGGCCTTTGCAAAACAGCAATTATGAGACACGGAAACTCATCACTAAAACTGAACATTATAATAGCAGCGATGGTGATGAACACATTCACGCACACTTGTGTGTAATCTGATTAAAATGCCACATTAGAATCAGTTCAGGTTAAGGAATTAACCACATAGACAGCCAATGTAGTGTTTATCAACTCTGCAGTAAAAGCCACATGAGGCTGTAATGCTTATTAAATACCAGAAAATAAAATAGCTTGTAGTATCAAAAATGGAGAAAAATTTGGCTTGAGGATCGACGCCAGAGAAAGGCCATGTTGATAGCTAAAGGGTTTATCCTAGCTCAACGCATTCTCATGAACGGGTCAGTATGATATTGTACGAAAATGTATGCACACCAAAATGTATGATATCCTACGAAATCCTGCTTTAACTTTCATTGTGGCTGTTAGCTTTACCTTGTTAGACACACGAGCTCCATGATGCCGAGCGGTAGTTGCTAGTTGTTTAAGCCGCTACAGAGCTTCGCGACGCTGGCTACGGACCTCCGTCACAGCTCGGTCGTATCAGCGGCAGTTAGCAGATGTGTTTAGCCGAAAATGGGTTACTTTGAGCCGGGTACAGAGCACCGCGAGCTGCCGCTGGTTTGGGCGGAGATTACGGTTACATTACGGAAAACCTGCAGACTTTCAGATCTCCGTGACACATATTCCCATCCCTGTTCTAAGCTGTGCTTGGTTAGCCTAAGATGTATGCTACGTTCAATGGAAGTTGCAAGTAATCTCATTTGTTAATATCTGGTTGATGTAAAAGTAGTAACTTGCACTGGGAATCTCTCTGGGAATTTTTATGAGGAATATGCAACTCGGCAGAAATTAATATGGAAATATCTACCGATCAAAGTCACTTTTCCCTATTTAATGCTAATTTAGAAAATGCATTTTGATATCCAAGTCAAGTAAAGTCAAGTTACTTTTTTTTCTATAGCCCAATATAACCAATCACGCATTTTCTTGCAGGGGCTTTAATTCCTACACGTCGCGTCAATTATGGACACTTGGTCAGGTGCCTTTGGCGTTTGTTATTGACGCTAAAAGTCTCCATTAGCGTCATATCTAAACGGGCTTGGTTGGGACTCTTGGCGTCACTTTTGACGCTCTGGGTCGGGACGTACGTTTAACTGACATGCCGCACAAGAACGGGACGGTTAGGTTTAGGAAAAGATGGTGGGTGGGGTTAGAAAATGTACGTTTCAGTGACCATGGGACAGGAACGGGACACGGCCCACGGTCTCCTGGGTGAAAGTCCTGTGTTGTTTGACCCATCCACCACCCCAACCAACTTCCCTACGCGGCATTTCGGTCTTTCTTACTACTCGCTACCGCTGTCGCTCTTAATACTAGGTCATCTCACAGCGCCGTGGTTGA